>NC_084559.2:43215645-43358145 GCF_033978685.3 Nerophis lumbriciformis
TGAGTGGGTGGGAGATGGATAGATGGATGGATGGATGGATGGATGGATGGATAGATAGATAGATAGATAGATAGATAGATAGATAGATAGATAGATAGATAGATAGATAGGTGGGTGGATGGATGGATGGATGGATGGATAGATAGATAGATAGATAGATAGATAGATAGATAGATAGATAGATAGATAGATAGATAGATAGATAGATAGATAGATAGATAGATAGATAGATAGATGGATGGTATGGACAGATGAACAGATTATGGATGGGTAGATGAATAGATGATGAAATAGATAGATAGCTAGATAGCTAGATGGATAGATAGATAGATAGATAGATAGATAGATAGATAGATAGATAGATAGATAGATAGATAGATAGATAGATAGATAGATAGATAGATAGATAGATAGATAGATAGATAGATAGATAGATAGATAGATAGATTGGTATGGATAGGTAGAATGGCAGATGGGTAGATGGTATGGCCAGATGAATAGATGATGGATGGGTGGACGGATAGATGATGAGATAGATAGATAGATGGTAGATGCATAGATGGGTATAGATAGATAGATAAATGGTTAGATGGGTAGATGAATGGATGAATGGGTAGGTGGGTTAATGGATAGATAGATGTATATGGTTATGGTTACGGTATTACTTTATTTCGAACATGCAGACAATTACAATATAACAACTCACATATTTCAGTTTCCCACTATGGCATGTATAGATGGAGTTGTGGATGTAAGGATAGATGAAAGAAGGGTACGGGTACATGGGTACATGGATAGATGAATAGAAGTGTATGGTTAGATGGGTGTATACATAGATGAATAAATGGGTAGGTAGATAGAGGGATATATGGACAGATGAAAAGAAGGGTATACTATATATGGTTATATGAATATATGAATAGAAGTGTATGGTTAGATGGGTGTATACATAGATGGATAGATGAGTAGATAGATAGAGGGGTATATGGACAGATAAAAAGAAGGGTATGGTATTTCTGGGTATATGGGTGTATACATAGATGACTAGATGGGTAGATAGATAGAGGGGTACATGGACAGATGGAAATAAGGGTATGGTATATATAGGTGTATGGATAGATGAATACATGCCGGATAGATAGGTAGATGGGTTTATGATAGATGGGTACATGAATAGGTGAATAAAAGGGTATGTAGATAGATAAGTACGTGTATGGATATGGATAGATTGATGGGTATATGAATGGGTATATTGATAAATGGTGTATGGGTAAAGAGAAGTATGTGAGTATTTCAGTAGACATGCATATATGAAAAGATGGATGGATGGATGGATGGTATTAGGATAAATATGGCAGGGTATTTATGTTAATAAATAGATGGGTATAAGGATGAATAGATGGGTATATGAATAGATTATATAGGTATTGGGTATTGAGATAGATGGTATATGAATGACAGGGTATTTGAATGACAGAGTATTAAATAGATTAATAAATAGATTGGTATATATGGGTGAATCGATGGGAATGGATGACTAGATGGGTATGGATGACTAGATGGGTATGCTATATAACATGGTGTGTTGCATTCACAGCTAATTGAATCATCAGATGTTGACTGGGACCATGCAGGAAGTAGACAGTTACGGGAACAGCAACAAGGTCCACAAAGGCTTTGCTGTAGAAGAACGTGACCTCAATCCATGTCGTCAAACGAGAACACAAACAGTGAGCCAGCAAGTCCATTATCAGTGACCTCTGACCTCACAAACGGACAAAATCTCCCTCCGACATCATCTCGCAAGGCTTATATACAGCGTGCTCTACAGTGGACATTTGTTTTTTGGTCGAAATGCACATTTGCACACCATAATAATTGACATGTCCACTACAGAGGACACTAGTAGCAACAAAAACTGAATGAATGAATGAAACAAACCAAACAATCCAAAGCAAACCCTCAGTGTTGACTTAAAGGTTGGAACCTGCGTTTATTGTGCCAGGATAAGAGAGCACAGAGGAGGAAATAAGGCTCAGTGGATTATATCTTTATACACACATTCTTCTGCCTGACTGGGCGACTGCAACAAGCCTCACAGGCTGGAACAAAGATGGCTGAGCATGAATGAGGCCTGTGTGGGTTTTTGTCCTCACAACATATTCATTCAGCGAACCCACCTCGCCGGAAAAATACTATGGATGACTTTTTTTTTTTTTAAATAAAGAAAACAATACCATCAACCATGCATAATAATATTCAACTTGTGTTGCATATGTTGTAAAGAAAATGTGTTGCAAGTCAGTCAATTCATAAACAATTATATTTTAACTTCAAGGGTTTTTTGGGTGATGCATTACTATCATTATTATATTATTACTATTATTATTATTATTACTATTATAGGATGTAGGTGGGGCATTTCAGGAAGTCAACAGGTTAACAGCTCTATTCGTTTTTAGAAGTTCTAAAAAAACAAAATGACATCATTAGGTGACCTGTTTTGTATTTATTTATTGTTTTCAATGACGTCATCACGTGATGGCGGAAAAAGTTCCACTTCCGCTGCAAACAATATTACGTCACGTGCACAAATCCCCCCCCCCCCCCCCCTCCCCTCCCTTACGTGCCACCAATAATGTAAATGTATGTTTCTACTTTATTTCACCATAAGTGCAACAAGTATTCATAGCAGACGCAATAAAATTTTACAGTAAATATATAAAAAAAAATAGCCTTACTTTTTCGTGCAAGAAATCTTCACCATGCATCCATCGCTTTCCTTCTTTTCGGCCCCTTTTTTAAAAAAAAATTAATTTTCTCCTTTTTTTGGGGGGTGATTTATCAGGGGAGTGCACGCACCTGAAGCCATCACTTTCTCAAACGAGAAGAAGATGAAGAGTGAAAGATTGAGACATTTTGAGCACGCTTAAAAAAAAAAGAAGAAAAAAAGGGTGGGTGTTTTAGGGAGGGGGGGTGGGGGGGGGGGGGGTCATCATGTGGGAGGTTGGGACACAACAGTATAGACTCGTGACTGGCATTCCGGAGAGACATGCATATTTTAAAAAGCAACAAAGCAGGGCAGACACTGCAGTTTGCGCATGCGCGCGGCGGCGCAAACTTTGCAGAGGAGTTAGGATGTCGCGAGATGAACAGCTGTCATATTAGGATGGAGTCGCCCACGCAAACGCGTGCAAAGTTGGTGCAAGCTTTTTGCTTTTGCTTGCACTCGAATGAGTTGAGTTTTGTGTTTATTTGGAACATGCATGCGTACAACATGATGCATACAACATGATGCATCACCATGTCCAGTTCCTCCATTCAACATGTTCGATAAGGAGTAGGAAGAAACAGAGCTCATTCAATTCTACTCCTTTTCCTTTACATAGCAGTTGCTAACACTTTTGTTCACTTCCTGTTCTCAATTTATTCACAATATACTCCATAAGTGATAACATTAAAAAAAATACATAATAATTAGTGAAGTAAGTTATATTTCGGTAACACTCCAGCATGGGGAACATATTCACCATTAATTGGTTGCTTATTAACATGCAAATTAGTAACATATTGGCTCTTAATTAGTCATTATTAAGTACTTATTAATGCCTTATTCTGCATTGCCTTATTGTACAACCAGTAAGCCATTAACTAAGAGTCTTCCCTCAATAACCTCAGAATTATTGTAGATTATTAACCCTAACCGAGTTCCCCTAGTGTCCAAATAACTCTAAATTAAGTCTTTGTTGCTGAGAATATGTTCCCCATACTAAAGTGTTACTTATTTTTCATATGGTGAGATAAATAAGATTATCTAGACAATGAATGGATGGATGAAATAAGGGATTATTTGTACTTTGTAAACACTTTGAAGAGTTTGAAGTGGATCATATTAGTACATTGTTTAATTCCTTTACTTAGTCATTCCATAATGTAATTCCACATATTGATAATACTGAAGGTTTTAAGTGTTGTACGTGCGTACAAATGTTTTAGGGCTTAGTTAAAGTTAAAGTACCAATGATAGTCACACACACACACACACACACACACACACACACACACACACACACGCACACACACACTAGGTGTGGTGAAATGTGTCCTCTGCATTTGACCCATCCCCTTGTTCACCCTCTGGGAGGTGAGGGGAGCAGTGAGCAGCAGCGGTGGCCGTGCCCTGGAATCATTTGAGCTGTGCAAATAACTCACTGCTGACATTGCGCAACAATTGATGCGCGTCAGATCCACGTCGCCAACGCGTCGGTTCATGTTCCTTTCTTCTTTTTTCCCCCCGTCCCCCCCCCCGGTTTTTATTGTCTTGTAGTGCTTTAAAACAACCCGCGATGGCAGCTTCGGTTCAAAACGTCTCCCGCCTTCGAGTTTGTCAAGTCACGGTGACGCACGCACGCACACACACACACACACACACACACACCATTGTGTCTGTCCTGACTAAATCTGCTGCGCTTAGCGCTGTCACTTCTGCACAGCTTTTACAACATCACCCCCCCCCCCCTCCCTCCATCCCTTCTCTCCTCATTCCTCTCCTCCCTTCTTGGGTTTTTTCTTCTTCTTCTTCTTCTTCTTCTTCTTCTTCTTCTGCTACTCTGGGAGGTTCTGGCTCTTGTGCACGGGGCCCATTGGTAGAAAAAAAAAAAAAAGCGGATAGAAGGGGAGGAGGAAAAGAAAGGAGAGTGTTGGCTGTGATGAGAGGGAGAAATGAAGGGCCGGAGGAGGGGAGAGGACAAAAGCATGCAGCGGTGTGGATCTGGATATCTCTGTTAGTTGTCAGCGTTTAGTCCATGGCTGTGGAATGCTAATGAGTGGGCTCTACCTCTCTCTCTCTCTCTCTCTCCTCTTTGTCCCACCATCCTCCTCCTCCTCCTCCTCCCGTGCACGGGAGAGAAAGCGGATCGATAGCTGACCCGATGGTTTTGGCCAACACTTTATTTATCCGGCCAGGCAATGATATTATCAGCCTTGAACGTTATATACAGCAAGCGTCTTCCTAAATCAACACAAAAAGGATCCGCTTACACAGCAATCTGCTCCCTCTACGTGCGCGCACACACACTGTCAACGGCGTGCGCTTTTACGCATGGGCTTGCCTTGCGCACACAATCATCAAGACATAACCCTTTTTTTTTTTTTTTTTTGTCAAATATACACATATAAATACAGTATTGAAAGGAAAGCCTCACCAGGTTGCTATGGCAACCCGGCCCAAACAACACACGCACGCGCACACAGGTTTTTTAGAGGGGTATCCCTTTGTGTGGCAAAATGACCACATATATAAATATATTTTAAAAAGGCCTATATAATGTCAACATATCGCCATGTTGATGTGACTGTCTTTACAAAATGCATTTTTTTTCTTGCAAAATAAAAGGATCATTTGTCGTTTCGTGCGCCATTTTTTTGGTTGTTTTTTTTTAATTTTTTTACGCAGGACTCGTGCGTAAAAGTGATGTGAAAAATGACATGTGACGGAACGCTACGCTGACATGTCGGGTTAATAAATGTTCCTCTCTCAAACGTGAAATCGCACCCATGCTTGCGTAAAAAGCAAACCCATGTTGGGAATCCTCCATGGTTTGCTGAATGAAAACGGACCAAAAATTTTTTACAGCTTTATAATCTATACGTTATTTTATCTCATTGCATCTTTTGGTATTGGCAACACACGATTAAATGTCGCAGATAGGTGACGTCAATGACATTTTAATCCTGGTGGGTTTTTTTTTGTGGTCCATAGAAAAACGTTAATTAGCAACACATGCCACTATTTCATCTGCAGCTCGCTTTATATAGCCCGTAGTGTAACAATTGTACAACAAACTGCTCTCAGCGAGAGGATAAAAGATGGTTATACTCTGGAGGGATTTTAGAATACATTATGTTGCAGACAAGCAGCTGTACGCTGCGTTTAATAACCCAGCAAACCATTTAGTGCACAGCTACATAAAAACGACAAGGAGCAGCCTTGCATGGGCTCTTGTCATGCATGCTTCTTTTTTTCCCAGCCAAACAAACATCTCGCATGCAATAATGCAACAAAAAAAATAATAAAATAAAATCACCCAAACAGAGTAAGCTGCAGCATCAATAGGCTTGAACCTGCACAACCATACACAAGCCGCCTAATAAGTCATAATAAAGCGTATTATGGACAGTAAAAGGGTTAATATAATGATGCGTTCACGTGTCCTCCCGTGAATGCATCACCCAAACAGGCACATGTCCTACACATGTCACACCGAATCTGCTTTCATGACACACTCCTTGTTTTTTTTTTAATCCACAATATGGACGCACACAAACCTTCCATATGTACAACACACACTCCATCTTTGTCTCTTCTTTCCCCACACAATGCATCATCATCACCTCCTCCCGCCTCCCTATCGACTGGCTTACATGCTGTAAAATACATTTTCCACATTGATCACGCATCTGCGCAGCAGTTTAGGACCAGACCCTTTTTTTTGGTGGCTTAATATCAATGCATGCATTGGATCAGGACTGCAGGATCACCTCGTGTGTTTTGCATCGTTACTAAAAAAAAAATGATGTTATTTTGCTGCTTTTTCCACACCTCGTGCTGCATTCAAGACCACACATACACACAAAAGAAGTGTATAGGGAAAATGCTGGAGAACGAGACGTCGTTGCCTATTTGTCTTTTAATAGTACAGTCACCATCACACAACTTCATCATCAACCGAGCCTTTCTGCAAAAAAAAAAAAGAAAAAAAGAAAAAAAAGCTGCATCATGGAGTAGGCTAAGCAAAAAAAAAAATTTAAAAAAAATGAAGGCAACAACCAATAAAATTCAAGAAACAATGTTTTTGTCCAAAAGACCAAACAAACAAAAAAAAATGTATTTTGAAATGATATATTAAAAGTGCTTTTTTGATTTTTCATGTCTCTCCTCTTTGACTGATGATCGCACTCGAAGGAGGGGAGGGGGGAGGTGGGGGCATGTAAAGTGGGTTTCCCCAGATGTCCTCTCAGTAAAAATGTCCTGGGGTTGGGGGGGTGGGGGGTGGGGGGTCAGTTTGTGGTCTGCAGGTCCATCGTGTTGGGGGGGAGGGAGGGGAGTTCAACCATCAGTGGTGATATTGTCATAGCGATTAGACTTGTTTCTTATTGTCTAAATTTCTTTCCTTTTTTTTTTTTTTTCCATTTTTTTTCCATTTTTTTATTTTTATTTTTTTTTAATTCTCACTTCAATTTTAATTCTTGGAGAACTTCGACAACATATACCGCACTCGTTATAAGAAGCAAAAAGGTTATATCAAAAAATTATTAGTATAGAATCACAGAAAGCCTGGTTTGGAACCAGAAAAAATACAAAACAGAGAGAGGTACATATAGACACAGGACAAATTCTTATAATTGCTTGGAAACATTTTTTTTTTTTTTCCCCACTAAGTCTTGATTCTTTTTTTTTTTTCTTCTTCTTCTTCTTCTTCTTACTGCGCAATACAATGTTTTTCATTTTATTTGTAATTTTTTTTATACAAAAAAAAAAAAAGAAAAAAGAAAATAAAGACTAGTATCTTACAAAAAATTACGAGTATTGTTCTTGAAGATGAGGGTGCGGATTTACACAAGTCCAGTTCCAATATTTTTCTGTACATATTCCATCTCCACATAGGGGGGGCAAAAGTCTTCCAAACTTGTGAGAAAAAGTCTTAATATAGTCTTCATAGAGGAGGATGGGTGCTGAATTTTGGTCCTTCCCCCCACCCCCTCTCTCTTTCATTTATGTGTCATTTAAGGATCATTGGATGGACATGTAAGGCCAGTTGAAGCTGCTCCCGGATAATAGCATGTCCCTGATGAGGGTTTCAATAGGAGTTTTACCTACCAAGCGGACGAAGAAGAGCTGCTCGATTACCGACGAGGACACGGTGCGCAGGGAGGGCAGCCGCAGGAGGAGCTTGCCAAAGCGGCTGGGCTGGTTGGGGTACTGGCTCCTCACGTACTCCTCCAGGGCGCACTGGGACTTCTCCTGCAGGCTCTCGATGTGGGCAGCGTCCGAGAGGCCGCAGGCGTCTGCAGAAACAAAACCGCACGTTTATGTCATTCGTATGCGTGTGCATGCAAAGAAGGGCTTGCTAACTATAATTCACCACACACAGAAAAAAAAAGTGCTTTTTGTTGATGCTTGGGGAGACAGTGTGTGCACTAAGTCGTTAATAAAAAAAACTAAAAAACTAAACAATAACAATTACAGTTACAGTTGGTACAGATAACTAATATGTATTTGTTGTACTTTGTATTGTTATATATTTGCACTGTGGCTTTGTGTGTGCGAAGCCACTGACTAGTGTATTTATTTTATTTTGTGTAATTTGTATAACAATTATTTACAGTTGGTACAGATAACTAATATATATTTATTTGACTTTTTATTATTATATATTTGCACTGTGGCTGTGTGTGTGTGCCTGTATGATTTGACTGGTGTATTTATTTTATTTGGTGTAATTTTTATGTATTTTATTGGTATTTACTTATTTGTATTTATTTATTTTGCCCTTTTTTAATCGTATTTCTATATTTGGTTGGGATCTTGTTTTGGGGGAAAATAAGGTAAGATTTGAGATGGGATTGTATTGCTGCAACTTGTATTTGCCTTAAAACTCAATCAACAAACTTTTAAAAAACACAATTGCTTGCAGTTGTGTCCACAAGTTTTATTATTTTATTTTGTGTAATTTTAATGTATTTTATTTGTATTTAGTTATTTTAATTAATTAATTTAGCCTTTTAAAAAAAATCGTATTTCTATATTTACTTGGTGTCTTGTTTTGGGGAACATTTGAGATGGTATTGTATTCCTGCAACTTGTATTTGCCTTAAAACTCAACAAACAAACGTTTAAAAAATACAATTGTTTGTAGTTGTGTTCACAAGTTGTATTATTTTATTTTGTGTAATTTTAATGTATTTTATTTGTATTTACTTATTTGTGTTTATTTATTTTGCCCTTTTTTAATCATATTTCTATATTTGGTTGGTGTCTTGTTTTGGAGGAACATTTGATATGGGATTGTATTCCTGCAACTCAATAAACAAACGTTTAAAAAATACAATTGTTTGCAGTTGTGTCCACAAGTTTTATTATTTTATTTTGTGTAATTTTAATGTATTTTATTTGTATTTACTTATTTGTATTTATTTATTTAGCCTTTTCTTTTTAAATTGTATTTCTATATTTGGTTGGTTTCTTGTTTTGGGGGAACATTTCAGATTAGATTGTATTCCTGCAACTTGTATTTGCCTTAAAAGTCAATAAACAAACATTTCAAAAATACAAATTATTTGCAGTTGTGTCAATGACGAATCATACAAGCATTAAAAAAAAGTTATACACAATTTGAATCCAGCTTTTTGCTGATCATGTTATACTCTTCTTATTTTTTGTATTTTTATTGTGTTATTTTATGTATTGCTATTATTACGACTAGTATTCTCTTAATGGTGTGTTTTTTTCCAATACATTTTCAATGTATTATTTATATTTATTTTTTACATATATTTTATAATATGTTTCATACTATTTTTTTAGATGGCGTTAATTTGAGTTACTCTCCAGTATGGCGTTTTCTTCCTCAACCCTCATTGCCATGTATGTTTTGCTATTGTTCATGTATAGTGCTGTGTGTGTTTGATGTGTGTTTTCTTCTCTTCTTATTTTGTTGCTGTTGTTGTGCAAATGACTTAGTGTTGAAAAGCAATATTTAAACAAAGTTTGATTTGATTATTCGTAAAATTTTTGTCATCATTATTGTTTTCCTAATTAAAACAAATGTGACCTGTTGTTGACTTAAACAAACATGCTGCGTCATAGCAAGTTGGAGCCACTCAACAAAATATTGCAAGCACTGTACAACAATAAGAATAGGAATAGAAAAGTGTGCAGAAGCAACAATAATTGATTTTTTTGGAGAGGGTGCAAATGCATGCAGGCCTAAAAATGCAGAATATACGTGTTCTTGACGTCTGCACTCTGGAGAGTCAACTTTTAAAGAAGCCCAAAACGGCCCTGATGAATGTGAAATTGCTCTGCTTGTAATGTGACCTAATTACTCTGCAGTAAGCTGTTAAGTCATTTCGCAGCTCTTCTCTCCATAGACCACTCTGGCCTGTTTTTTTTTTGTTTTTTTTTGTCTCACTCCAAGCAACATATAGAAGCAATATTACAGGAGAAAGTGGGGGGTAAAGTCAATAGTCGCTTAAAACGGGACATAAACTGGACTAGAATGAGCTGCTGAAATGTTTGGGGTTTTAGCAAGCAGAATTCCACACTGCGGGTTCTTATTTGACCCTGTTTTCTACTCACACATGTCATTTCAACACTGGGTGCTGGGGGGGGGGCTTTTCAGCTTATTGCTGAGTTGTGAGCTATAACTCACTGTGGCCCAGACACAATAACCTTGTGAACCCGAGGGCAACCCTGAGATCTCGGGGTGATTTAGTGTGACCTTAGCCAGGCCGCTCAAAGAAGCATGTATGCAAATCCTTTTGGATTAAGGCTGAGTGTCCCTTTAAAGCCAAAGCAGCCAATATGCTTTAACTCCATCCAATTGAGTTTATTTTTTTGCTATGTAGGATAAAATGCAGGTGAGATTAAAAACAACAACAATAGAGATGAATGTGTCTGCATGAAAAAGATCCTAAAATCTATATCAGGCCTCTGTGTGCGTGTGTGTGTGTGTGTGTGTGTCCAATGCACCCTAACACAATAGTACACCCTGACACAACACACACACACACACACACACACACACACAAACCACCATTTATGCAGCTTAGCGAAGACAGCGACTACATGTCAATAAAGAGCTGATGTCAGTCGACTGTGTTGAAACATTCCCATTATTTATGCATCAAATAGTGACAGCACTATGAGGTTATTTATTTAAGGCAAATAATCGACGCTGCTTTGAAGCAACAACACTCTGGAGTCTCTATCAAGTGCCAAAGCCAAGGGGTTCTCCAAAAAGTGTAGCCATGAAAAAAACATTGCGTTTCAAGGTAAACATGGGGTATATATAACTGCCTGACTATATATTTTTTTCAATGTTGCATTCCAAAGTGGGTAAATTACATGTCTGTGGTCCTTTAAGAGCTTTGTGTACGTCTGGAGATTTAATTTGTACATTTAATGAATATACCATCATTGGGAAGGAGTTGGAAATAATTTTCAAAATAAATGAATAACTAATTAAACTATAGTCATTTGAAAATATTGCATAATATAATAAATCCATATTTCACTCTAATGCAATTTTACAATAAGTTAGTGTTATTATAATAAATGTACAATCCCAATAACAGTGTTATTTAAATATGCACACTATAGAAAGTACTTCTCCTTATTTTTTTACGTAGTTTTTACAGCAAAAGTCTAAATTACGCCTAACAAACAAGTGTGTATAGCAATAACAAAACACTACACTCCTAACTAACGTGTTGAGTTCAGTGTCCTGGAATATTAGCCGATTTCTAACATCTCTCCCTTCCCCGAGGATGATTTATCCGTGGTTCAGCTGTGAGGTTTGTATCGAACATTTATGGACGCTCGTCGATCACCGTCAAAACACAACAATTCCAAATGATGATTAGTAGGGTTTTGCTTGCGCCTCTATTTCGCACACTACGGCTTGAGTTGGCATGCAAAGCGCACACATTGTTATCCCATCTGCAAGGCAAACATGTCGTAAAGTCCACGTTTGTGACACAGCCATTTTATTTTGGGGGGGCCACGAACGAGCACAAAGGGGCCCTTGGTGTTTTTTTTGTTTGTTTTTTTTGTAGGGGAGAGGGACCCACCTGACGTGAAAAGCACGATGGCCTTGAGACAGCTGTACTCTGCAGAGTCTACGTGCAGGGTCTTGAGCTTCTCCACTTGCTCCTGGAAGATCCGGATGTGGTCCATGAAAGCCACGACGCGGTCCGCGGACATGGGCGAGGCGTGCAGGCCCGCCGCGGCCAGCAGAGGGGCCACATGCAGGGGCATGGAGCACTGCGCGGCGTTAAGCACAAACAACTCGCTCCACGTCAGCCTGAGAAGGGACACCTGGTCGGTGATCTGCAGGTCGGGAAAGAAAGGGATGTTTCTGGCCCACTCCACGGCGCTGAAGAGCAAGCGAGCCGCCAGCTCGCAGATGTTCTCGATGCCCATGATATTGTTGGGCTGCATGCACTGGCTCCCGTACCGGGACGTGGGGTAGGGCTCGGCCCGCAGCAGTAACGAGATGTATCCGGACAGATAGCAATGGCCGTTGAGGGGGTCCCCGTTGGTCAGCGCGTACTGGCCTGGGTTGGGCTGGGTTGGAGGCATTCGTCCTCGCTGAACCGCTGACAAAAAGAGAGAGAAAAAGAGGAAATGTGCATCCAGGACTGACAAACATAGTGGACAAGAAGCATGCACAAGAAACACGCACTGTGGAAATTAAATCGGCTTAATTGGAGGAGCATCTCGTGCTTTTTCTGCTTAGCAACAATCGTTATGAAATTATCCCCAACATTGATAATTATGCTTTTTTCCCCCTTTTACGCACGCCAAATGTGCATCCAGGACTGGCAAACATAGTGGACAAGAAGCATTCACAAGAAACACGCACTGTGTAAATTAAATACGCTTAATTGGAGGAGCATCACGTGCTGTTTCTGCGTTACAACAATCTTTATGATGACCTAACTAATTCTCCCTAATATTGATAATTCTAGGTCTAAATTATGCTTTTCCCCCTTTTACGCACGCCAAATGTGCATCCAGGATAAGTGGACAAGAAGCATTCACAAGAAACACGCACTGTGTAAATTAAATACGCTTAATTGGAGGAGCATCACGTGCTGTTTCTGCGTTACAACAATCTTTATGATGACCTAACTAATTCTCCCTAATATTGATAATTCTAGGTCTAAATTATGCTTTTTCCCCCTTTCACGCACGCCATAAAGAACACATGGGAATAAAAGGAATCCCCCGGGCGCTTTTTGGGATTATCACGAGCTGCACCCCGTTTAAAAAAAAAAAAAAAAAAACAATTCTGTAAATGTAGGGGCTCGCTTGTGTGAATTAACCTGAATAAAAATGCGTAAAGTTGTGCAGCTGCGGAGGTAAACAACTAGTTAGGCGCCATGATGGAGTGTGTGTGTGTGTGTGTTACGCATGTATGAATTATGGCGATATATGCGTGCGTAAATATGAATAATCTATGGAATAGACGATTTTTGGTCCATTGCATGCGCAATTCGTGGCAAAAAAAAAAAAAATATTCACCTTCCCGCCGCATGCCCACTTTTAAGCACTTCTTGAGGCGGCAGTACTGGCACTGGTTCCGGTGGTGCTGGTCGATGGGACAGTTCCGGTTGGCGCGACATGAGTAGGTTAAGTTCCTGCGCACGCTCCGCTTGAAGAAACTTTTGCAGCCTTCGCAGGTGAACTGGCCGTAATGTTTGCCGCTCGACTTGTCCCCGCACACCACGCACTCGATGTGCTGCTGCTGGCTCTGTCCCGAGTTCTGGCTGCCCTTGTCCCCGCCGGCCGTGCCCGGCGTGGACGGAGGTCCCGGCTGGCTGGGGGTCTGCGGGGTGTGCGGCGCCGCCGACGCCGCCTGCTGCTGCTCCCTCGCCGGCTGCGCTGCTGGGTTGGGGCCGCTCGGAGGTCCTCCGGCCACGTCTTCCTGCGGATCTCGCCAGACGCTGACTACCATTGCCATATCTCGGCCACGGAAAGTGCTGTAGAGCGAAATGTTCGCTGCTGGTTCTGGAGCGTGGATGGGAAGAAAAATGGTTTGTCTTTTTTTTTTTTTTTTCTTCTCTCTTTTCTCTTTTTCTGCACTATGGGTGCAAAGTCAAATCAGTGCGCGGAATCTCATAGAGGAGGAGGGGGGTTGATACATTCGAAATAGAGGCGGACGGCTGATCACGATATGCAAGTATCGGGAGGCCAGTTCCATGAAGGTAAATCGCACTGAGCCATTCAGGAATCCCCGATCTTGTAGGAGAAAAAAGACGAGTCCGGTTTGGGTGGGTGGGGGACAGGGGGGGGGGGGACGGGGGGGAAAAGAAAAAAGCTGCACTTTGATAGAAAACAGCCACAAAGGGAGAACGATTCACATTAGCGAGGATTTAAATAAATAATAAAAAAAATAAATAAAAAAAACCTTGCTCGATCCAAAGTGCTGCGGTGGGATAAATTCCTTTCTCCTTTTTTCCAAGCCGTGCGCATACGCAGGGGGATAAAAAAACAAAAAAAACAAAAAAAAAACTGCAGATTTGTCTGTATTCTTAAATAAAGCTCATCGCCGTCTTCACCGTCATCTTGCAGCGATAGAGTCCACGCCGTGCGAGACTTTCACCTCCTCCAGCTGGAGCAACGCGGAGAAAGAAAAAAAAAGAAGATATCACAGCAGCGGCGGCAGCAGCAGCAGAAAGGAGAAGAGAGAGAAAAAAAAACAAATATGCACGAAGAAAAAGAAGAGAGAGGCTCCCAAAAAATGCTTGAAAGGAAGAAGAGCTTGCAGAGCAATGTTTCCGAAACGGGGGGATCTGCGCGAATGTCTGTATATAGTGAACTTTGACACTACTATTGAAACTGACACGTTTCTATGGAGATCGCTGCGCCTTATATGGTGCTCATGTCAAGGAGCCAAGAGAGGGGCTGCTGGAGACTGATAATCAAAGGCGACTGACTGGCCAGAGCCCCGCATAGAGGAGGAGGAGGAGGAGGGAGGGAGAGGGAGAGAGAGAGAAGTGGGAGGCTGAGGTTCTAGCCAAGCCCTCTCTCTCACTCCATTGGTTGGAATCCTCCTCTTGCTGGGTGTGCTGCGAAAAATGGCCATGCGTAAAAGCTGGGCATGTTTTATTCTAGTAAAAAAAAAAAATTTTTTTTTAATGGGAAAAACACACTTTTTACAGGCTTTGCAATAATAATGACTAAGGGGATTTTGCAAAATATATTTTTTTTTAAAATATTTTATTCCCAAAAGGACTCCAAACACGTTAATGTGGATATTTTTTGCAGTGTCCACATCTCGCCGCTGGGGGCTCTCATCCCTCCAATTTTGTTGTATTTTTGATCATATTTTTTCATACTATTTTGCTTTAAAAAAAATAGCACCTATATTCTCTATTGTGGACAGAAAATGGTGCAAAAACCCCCACCCCAAAAAACAAGCTTTTTACGCACGTTATAATAACCCATCTTTAATAGAAGCTTGGACATGCGCATTGCGGCACGTGCGGTAAATGCCGTATTGTATTGTCAAAGAAGCAAGAGGATGCAATTAGAAGAATGCTGCGTTCAAGAGCGTGTGTGATATAGCATGCAAAGATGTCGGGGCGCAGAGAGGGAAAATAAAAAATAAAAAAAAGAATTAAAAAAAAAAGGGCACATGCACGCAGCAATTAGCCGGGTCCTTTCTGGCGCGCAATTACATAGCCGGGTGTCACATTATGTCTTAATAATGACGCTCATTCAAAATCATGTGAATTTATTTGAGGAATTTGCATGGGGATTCCGGCTTTTTGTGTGAGGGCTTTTTTTTTCTTCTTCCTGCAGGCAGGCTGAGAGAGGGGGGGGAAAAAATGGATCGCGCTGCCATCTAGCGTACGTTGTACAATTACAACCTCCAGCAGAGAGTGCACACACATCAATAAAGATGGATTTTTTATTATTTTTTATTATTGCATAAAGTTTGTTTGTAGGTATCCTGACATATGCATGGCGATGAATGAGCATTTTGTTTATCAGCTTGTCAATCTCTTTATAAAAGTAAGACTATATTACATTAGAGGAACATGCTAATCGTGTGTGTGCATATAAAATGACATTAAATACATATATGCACCTTGCAAAAGAGGAATGGCATAATACTTCATATTTGCGGATAATGAAGCTTAAATATGCAAGTGACCCCTTCGGAAGCTCATAAAGGAGGGATGGGTTGTTTTTCCCCCTTTCTTTCTTTAAAGTATTCCAACAAGAGAGCTCTCTCTCCTTGCCTCGGACAACTCCAATGAAAACTCTGCGTGCATGTCTGCAGCTCTTTGAAAAGGTGAAACCAATAAGATTAAACTGGACAATGATTTTATTTATTTTTTTTAACTCCTGCGTGCAATTGTATCATTATAAGATTTAACTTCACAGATCAGATTGCAGGGAGTTTTTGCAGGGGAAAAAAAAGGTTGTTTTTTTTTGCATGCGGGACAGGAGGAGAGCACACATAGAGAGGGGCAGCGAATGGGGAGCGGAGTGTGGAAAAGAAAAAGGGAGAAAGTGGACCGCAGCGGGGCATTGAGGGAAGAAGCAGCGGCGATGGCGGTCTGCGTGGAGCTTCCCAGCACAAGAAAACAAACACGAGGCAAGTACCATATTCATTTTTTGTGCATGTTGCCTTTAATTGTGCGTTAAATTGCGCACGTGCACGAGATCAACCTTGCATGCACATCATCGGCTGCTGCACAACTTTTTCCCCCCGCGTGCATGCACCTCTTTCCCGCCACATCAGTGGCGCAGACTGGTTGTCTTCCCCGAGGAGGACGCCACATAGCCGGGGAGCATTGTGCACCACCTCCTCTGGAACACACACTTTGCAGCTCACCTGCGAGGTTATTCGTCGTTAAAGATCGATAGCACTCTGAGATAGTGTCAGTGCAATGAAAAGCTTGATCATGAGGACAAATGTGTGCACAAATGAAGCATGCGCGTCAGATTTTACGTGGATTGTCATTTACTAAAAGTGCATTAATGAAAATATTTTTGAAAGTAGGTCAGGTTAGGTTAGTTGAGGACAAAATGTAGTATTTTAATGAATTCATGTCATTAATAATTAAAGCAAATTAACCACCCCTCCCTTGATGTGAAGAAACATATTTGAAATATAATGAATACATATTTTGTTGTATTTGCAACAATGTGTTTAGTGGCATTTTTGCAGGCTTGTAGACAATTAACAGTTAGAATAGGATGCTCAGATATATATGCATAAGCATATATAAGCATAAGCATGAGTGCAGCCTCCCAACCCCCTTTTCCCCAATTGAAAAACCCGTTTTGTACGTTTGGAAAAAAACAAAAAAACTGTAAATGACTCACTATAGTATGCATATATATATATATATATATATATATATATATATATATATATATATATATATATATATATATATATATATATATATATATATATATATATATATATATATATATATATATATATATATACATACATACATACATACATATATATATATATATATATATATATATATATATATTAAAAAAAATCACATTTACAGATTATTCAATTTATTTATTGCATGCAATCATGTTATATATTCAGTAATGCTCAGTGGTGGAAATTAATGACCATTTGCACACCCACGATGGTGCATATATATATATATATATATATATATATATATATATATATATATATATATATATATATATATATATATATATATTAAAAAAAATCACATTTACAGATTATTCAATTTATTTATTGCATGCAATCATGTTATATATTCAGTAATGCTCAGTGGTGGAAATTAATGACCATTTGCACACCCACGATGGTGCATATATATATATATATATATATATATATATATATATATATATATATATATATATATATATATATATATATATATATATATATATATATATATATATATATATATATTTGCAACATCAATTGTTACAATGCATTTTGTCATTTGATCAATATGAATAATTAAGGCACATATGTACATGCAAACTCAATGCAGACATAAAAAGTGACAATAGTAACATTAATATCCGTGCATGTGTTGAAAAGACGAAGTTGCTCATTTTACTTTAATTATCATTATTATTTTTAATTGAAATGAGGCGTACTTCATATTATAAACAAGATTACATATGGCAACTTGAATAAACAGAGTGGTGTTAAAAGCTGCAAACTTGAAATAATAATGATAATAAAAAAGTAAAAAAATACATAGTAAGTATTAGAGTATTCAAAGATAAACTAATATTTCCGTTAATGAACATTATGATGTGTGGAAAAATCATTTTTCTTTTAGCCTATTTCAACTCAGATTTGTGCAAAGTGGTCACTTAAATCGCCGTCTTTCTGCCGACTTTTGTCTTTTTGTAGGATCAGCAACGTTCAAAATGAATCATGTCTAATGGAAAATAAGCACTGGTCAGAATAATAATAATAATAATAATAATAATAATAATAATAATAATAATAATAAGTGCTTTGTGCATATTTAACACCACAAGAGTGGACACTTGCAACAAATAAAATGCAAGACAATTATGCATAAATCATGACCTCATTAGTTATTCTTTTTGACACACAAACCCCCCCCAACATATTAAACTAGTTTATTTGCAGGGAAAGTTGAATTGAGGACTATGATAATAATAACAACGTCTTTGTCAATTAGTTTTGACTTTTGAGTTAAGTTAGTTGGACAGTCCGTTTATATTGTGGACAATATGGCGTTAAAGCTTAATTGCACTCATAATATAGAAGTGGATTTGCAGTATAGACACATACTAAATGCTTTTGCAAACAAAATACGCATGACAAATAATTTGAAGAGAATCATCACAAATGATAGTCTTTAAGAAATATCACATTAAGATTTATACCTGTTTGACCTCGTTAAAGACCAGTTAGGAGGGAAAAGGCGTGGGGGTGTCTGCAGGCTTGAAGGCATCTCGCCCTTCAAGTCATTTATTTTAAGGGAAACCGGAGGGCAAAGGTGGAATTCTTAAGAAATTCAACAAGGATAAGGGAGCTTTAGGAATTCTGCACGCAGATTACCTTTCATCCCATCCACACATTAGCCGGCAACACACAGTAGAATAGCTGCAAAGAAAAAGTAGTCCAGATTAGAAATGCAATACAATTTAAAAGGCTAGAGTTTGGGATTAAATAATACAAATAATCAACAATGAGTGGCAACTTTGAGTGCAAGGATGACTTTTTGTCCAACTTTTTTGCCTCAACAGGCGTGATTGTTTAAATATGAATTTATTGTCACCGCATTGCAAGTGTAGCAATTTTTCTAAAGCTGCTCACACGCCCCACCCCTCATTTACCCGCCTAAACCAACACGCAGCAGGGGCTTAATTAGAAATGTAGTGTAGCTCAACCGTGAGTGTGATGGAGCTCTGACTGACTGAGCACACTGATGACAAGTGGAGTTCAGGGTCCAGAAAAAATAAATACAAATGTTTTTTTAGCACACATTAGACAAGTACTGGAAAATAAATAGCATTACAAAGTTGTTAAGATGACTCACATTATCTTAACATAATATGATATAATACATTATTTTTAGTGGGTTCTAATATTTGAAAAAAATACCAGCAAAAAACAATAATGTATTGATAAATTAAGTGTCAATTAGAACTAATTATCTTTACAGATTTGTAATTTTCAGAATCAACACACACAGAATTTGACTTGGCGGACTGTGCCCTCTTGTTCAATGTAAACAATACATATTAACGATAAACTTAATATACAAACACAAACTTAAATAACTAACATGTGCAAAAGCAAAAAAAAAGATGACGACGTGAACATGAGTTAGTGCACTCGCAGTGACGCGTTAGTTCCAGAGTTATTTCACAGCGTTCGTCACGTTGATTTTGCGGGTATAAGCGGTGTATAACAGTTTTAACTTGCATTTCTAACAATTCACCATACACATACCAGTACAGGCAGCTGTAGTGTAACGTTTTTAAGTAGGGATGGACCATATTAGTGAAAAATTATTTTTAAATCCCCATCTGACTTTAAGATAATAATAATAATAATCCCCTCCGTTACGGCAAATACGGCATTTTTTTGTATCTTAAGTGTACCAAGTATCATTATCACTGGAGGACAAGGCTGTTCATATTACACATAAAGAAAGAGAATAAGGAAACAATATTTTTAAATCCCCGTCTGACTTTAAGATAATAATAATCACCTCCATTACGGCGAATAAACTGCATTTATTTGTATCTTAAGTGTATCAAGTATTATTATCACTGGAGGACAAGGATATGCATATTACACATAAAGAAAGAGAATCAGGAAAAATTATCTTTAAATCCCCATCTGACTTTAACATAATAATAATCACTTCCATTACGCCAATAAACTGCATTTTTTTGTATCTTAAGTGTACCAAGTATCATTATCACTGGAGGACAAGGCTGTGCATATTACACATAAAGGAAGAGAATAAGGAAACAATATTTTTAAATCCCCGTCTGACTTTAAGATAATAATAATCACCTCCATTACGGTGAATAAACTGTATTTCTTTGTATCTTAAGTGTATCAAGGACAAGGCTGCGCATATTACACATAAAGGAAGAGAATAAGAAACTAGTTTAAATATTGTGTTGATATTGTTAAACTGTCAATAGCACTCACCATAAATACATTGAAAAAAATACAGTATCTTAAGTGTATAAAGTATCATTATCACTGGAGGACAAGGCTGCGCATATTACACATAAAGGAAGAGAAAAAAGAACTAGTTTAAATATTGTGTTGATATTGTTAAACTGTCAATTGCACTCACCAAAAATACATTGAAAAAAAATACAGTATATTAAATGTATCATGTACCATTATCACTGGAGGACAAGGCTGTGCATATTACACATAAATGAAGATAATAAGGAACTAGTTTAAATATTGTGTTGATATTGTTATACTGTCAATAGCACTCACCATAAATACATTGAAAATAAATACAGTATCTTAAGTGTATCATGTATTATTATCACTGGAGGACAAAGCTGCACATATTACACACAAAGGAAGATAATAATTAACAAGTTTAAATATTGTGTTGATATTGTTAAATTGTCAATAGCACTCATCATAAATACATTGAAAAAAAAATACAGTATCTTAAGTGTATCATGTACTATTATCACTGGAGGACAAAGCTGCACATATTACACACAAAGGAAGATAATAATTAACAAGTTTAAATATTGTGTTGATATTGTTAAATTGTCAATAGCACTCACCATAAATACATTGAAAAAAAATACAGTATCTTAAGTGTATCATGTATTATTATCACTGGAGGACAAAGCTGCACATATTACACACAAAGGAAGATAATAATTAACAAGTTTAAATATTGTGTTGATATTGTTAAATTGTCAATAGCACTCATCATAAATACATTGAAAAAAAATACAGTACCTTAAGTGTATCAAGTAGCCTTATCACTGGAGGACAAAGCTGCGCATTTTACACACAAAGGAAGATAATAATTAACAAGTTTAAATATTGTGTTGATATTGTTAAATTGTCAATAGCACTCACCATAAATACATTGAAAAAAAATACAGTATCTTAAGTGTATCATGTATTATTATCACTGGAGGACAAAGCTGCACATATTACACACAAAGGAAGATAATAATTAACAAGTTTAAATATTGTGTTGATATTGTTAAATTGTCAATAGCACTCATCATAAATACATTGAAAAAAAATACAGTACCTTAAGTGTATCAAGTAGCCTTATCACTGGAGGACAAAGCTGCGCATATTACACATAAAGGAAGAGAATAAGGAACTGGTCTAAATATTGAGTTGATATTGTTAAACCATAAATACATGGGAAAAAATACAGTATCTTAAGTGTATCAAGTAGCAATATCACCGGAGGACAAAGCTGCACATATTACACATAAAGGAAGAGAATAAGGAACTGGTTTAAATATTGTGTTGATATTGTTAAACCATAAATACATTGGGAAAAAAAATACAGTTAATACATGTGATTGGAATTGGCTGCATGAAACTGTGATCGGAACATCCCTAGTTTTAATGTACTGTAAGAAACTGATTCAAACTTGTGTAAGTTGACAATAAAACAAAGATTTGACCCCCCCTCAAAGCCACACACACACACACACACACACACACACACACACACACACACACACACACACACACTCTCACACACACACACACACACACACACACACACACTCTACTGTAGTGTCAGACAGGATGGCAAAACCCTCCAGGGTGATTTTGTATTTTCCTTTGGAAGAGTGTGTGAGGGCACGTGTGTGGAAAAGGCCGTGACGTGGAGGTGGTCTGCCTGTGTTTAGTGTCCAAAGCCGGCAGATTGTGACCTTATCAATGTGAAACTCTTAAGATAAATTATTCATAGCAGCTGTTTGATGTGTCTCACGGCCAAAGAATGACAAGGATGTAAGATGAAAAAAAAAAAGCACTTTTTAAAGTTGCCATTGTTTGACTGCTAAACAGTTCATTAAGAATGTGTATTTTTACAGGGAATACAGAGGAGAGGACGACACAGGCGTTCACGGTGAGTCTGAATGTAACCTGATTCTTGGGGTGTGTTTGACCATCTTGGCCACCCACGCTCCCGCTACCTGCTCACCTTGCCCTTTGCCTCTGACCGTGCGTTGTGTCTGCTCACAGGCGACCGGCAACATGGCGGCGCGGCGTTCTCAAGCACGGCGGGATGTGTCGGTGTGGTGCAAGGACTAACACGGGGGCGAGATGCACTTTGTGGCTACGAGCTGTGAGCTAGCGGTATAGTGAAGCAGGGATATACCCACCGGCCATGACATCGAATGAGATCCATCACAGATAATATTAAATTTCACGTATTACGCAGTGCATGTGATACAGTACACTTTACTGTAAGTGATAATCACAATCCTATATTTAGGGCCCGCCATGGCCCATTGCAAAAGGACTCCCACAGGGAGTCCTTATGCAATGGGACATAAGGACCTATTGTTATTCGTCCGTTTTATTAGGGCCCGCCATGGCCCATTGCAAAAGGACTCCCACAGGGAGTCCTTATGCAATGGGACATAAGGACCTATTGTTATTCTAAGGTTTTATTATTTTTAGGGCCCGCACGGCCCATTGCAAAAGGACTCCCACAGGGAGTCCTTATGCAATGGGACATAAGGACCTATTGTTATTCGATCGTTTTTTCTTTCTTATTATTATTAGGGCCCGCCATGGCCCATTGCAAAAGGACTCCCACAGGGAGTCCTTATGCAATGGGACATAAGGACCTATTGTTCTTCTAAGGTTTTATTAGGGCCCGCAATGGCCCATTGCAAAAGGACTCCCACAGGGAGTCCTTATGCAATGGGACATAAGGACCTATTGTTATTGTAAGGTTTTATTATTAGGGCCCGCAATGGCCCATTGCAAAAGGACTCCCACAGGGAGTCCTTATGCAATGGGACATAAGGACCTATTGTTATTGTAAGGTTTTATTAGGGCCCGCACGGCCCATTGCAAAAGGACTCCCACAGGGAGTCCTTATGCAATGGGACATAAGGACCTATTGTTTTTCTAAGGTTTTATTATTATTATTATTCTTTTTTTTTCTTCCGCCGCCTCTTCGAGCACTAATTTGACCCACTTAACATGCTTCAAAACTCACCATATTTGACCCACCTATCAGGACCTGCGAAAATTGTCTTTTAATAAAAAAACTGAACTGCAAAAATCAAAATTGCGCTCTAGCGCCCCCTAGGAAAAAAAAAAACTAGACTGCCTGTAACTACCACTAGGAAGGTCGGAAAGACATGAAAAACAATCCTCTATGTAGGTCTGACTCAGACCTAACTTTCATAATGGTACATTCTCGGGCTAAAATCAACAGGAAGTTGGCAATTCCCCCTTCAAGACAAAAAAGTACTAAAAACAGTCACTTTTGCCTCTTTGAGCTGTAATTTCACCCCCTTAACATGCTTCAAAACTCACCGAACTGAACACACACATCAGGACTGGCAAAAACTGTGATCTAATGAAAAAACCTAACCCCAAATTCAAAAATTGCGCTCTACAGCAATTTTGGAATAAAACTGATAAAAAACTGCTCCTGGGAAGGAAAAAATTACAAAACTGCCTGTAACTCCCACTGGGAAGGTCGGAGAGACATGAAACAAAAACTTCTATGTGGGTCTCACTTACACCTACATTTCATAAATTGACAACCCCCAGCAAATATCAACAGGAAGTTTGCTATTCCCCCTTCAAAACCATTTTTTGGTCAAAACCGGTCACCTTCCTTCAAAATCGTACTCCTCTGAGCGCGTTTGTCGTTTCGCCTTCAAAGTAACACAGGAGAGACATTGAACCCTTGTGAATACAACAACAGAAGCGCTTTTTAATTAAGTGCTCCGGTTTTGATTTTATGACCCTTCAAAGACCCGCTGCGCTGATGCTGCTGCAATGCTGTTTTTTCTACATGGCTGCTTAAAAGCAGGAAGCACCAACATGCCCACACAATGCAGACAAGGTAGGTACACTAGACAAAAGTCTTGGGACACTTCAGACTAAAAGTAGACAAAAGTATTGGGACACTTAGGACTAGCACCTGCCAAATACGCGGGCCCGACCAACGCTGCTTGCAGCTTTAATTAGGGCCCGCCATGGCCCATTGCAAAAGGACTCCCACAGGGAGTCCTTATGCAATGGGACATAAGGACCTATTGTTATTCGTCCGTTTTATTATTATTATTCTTTATTCTTCCGCCGCCACAACAAACTGTAATTTGACCCACTTAACATGCTTCAAAACTCACCATATTTGACCCACACATCAGGACCTGCGAAAATTACCTTTTTTAAAAAAAACCAAACCTCAAAAATCAAAATTGCGCTCTAGCGCCCCCTAGGAAAATAAAAAAACAGACTGCCTGTAACTCCCACTAGGAAGGTCGGAGAGACATGAAACAAAAACCTCTATGTAGGTCTGACTTAGACCTAGTTCTCATAATTGTATGTCTTCGGGCTAAAATCAACAGGAAGTTGGCTATTCCCCCTTCAATACAAAAAAGTACTAAAAACAGTCACTTTTGCCTCTTTGAGCTGTAATTTGACCCCCTTAACATGCTTCAAAACTCACCAAACTGAACACACACATCAGGACTGGCTAAAACTGTGATCTAATGAAAAAACCTAACCCCAAATCCAAAAATTGTGCTCTACAGCAATTTTTTAATCAAACGGACAAAAAACTGCTCCTCGGAAGAAAAAAAAGACAAAACTGCCTGTAACTCCCACTGGGAAGGTCGGAGAGACATGAAACAAAAACCTCTATGTAGGTCTCACTTAGACCTACATTTCATAAATTGACAACCCCCACCAAAAATCAACAGGAAGTTTGCTATTCCCCCTTCAAAACAACATTTTTGTAAAAACCGGTCACCTTCCTTCAAAATCTATCTCCTCTGAGCGCGTTTGTCGTTTCGCCTTCAAACTAAGACAGGTGAGAGATAAAACCCTTGTGATTAAAAGTATAGATGGGATTTTTAATACCTGCTCCGGTTTGGATTTTATGACCCTTCAAAGACCCGCTGCACTGATGCTCCTGCGGTGCTGTTTTTTTAAGATGGCTGCTCAAAAGCAGGAAGCACCAACGTGCCCACACAATGCAGACAAGGTAGGTACACTAGACAAAAGTCTTGGGACACTTCAGACTACAAGTAGACAAATGTATTGGGACACTTATGACTATCACTGGACAAAAGTATTGGGACACTTAGGACTAGCACCTGCCAAATACGCGGGCCCGAACAACGCTGCTTGCAGCTTTAATTATTATTATTCTTTATTCTTCCGCCGCCACAACAAACTGTAATTTGACCCACTTAACATGCTTCAAAACTCACCAAATTTGACCCACACATCAGGACCTGCGAAAATTACCTTTTTTTAAAAAAACCGAACCCCAAAAATCAAAATTGCGCTCTAGCGCCCCCTAGGAAAAAAAAAAAACAGACTGCCTGTAACTCCCACTAGGAAGGTCGGAGAGACATGAAACAAAAACCTCTATGTAGGTCTGACTTACACCTAGTTCTCATAATTGTATGTCTTCGGGCTAAAATCAACAGGAAGTTGGCAATTCCCCCTTCAATACAAAAAAGTACTAAAAACAGTCACTTTTTTCTCTTTCAGCTGTATTTTGACCCCCTTAACATGCTTCAAAACTCACCAAACTGAACACACACATCAGGACTGGCTAAAACTGTCATCTAATGAAAAAACCTAACCCCAAATCCAAAAATTGTGCTCTACAGCAATTTTTTAATCAAACCGACAAAAAACTGCTCCTCGGAAGAAAAAACACACAAAACTGCCTGTAACTCCCACTGGGAAGGTCGGAGAGACATGAAACAAAAACCTCTATGTAGGTCTCATTTAGACCTACATTTCATAAATTGACAACCCCCACCAAAAATCAACAGGAAGTTTGCTATTCCCCCTTCAAAACAACATTTTTGTACAAATCGGTCACCTTCCTTCAAAATCTATCTCCTCTGAGCGCGTTTGTCGTTTCGCCTTCAAATTAACACAGGTGAGAGCTACAACCCTTGTGATTAAAAGTATAGATGGGATTTGTAATACCTGCTCCGGTTTTGATTTTATGACCCTTCAAAGACCCGCTGCGCTGATGCTCCTGCGGTGCTGTTTTTTAAAGATGGCTGCTTAAAAGCAGGAACCACTAACGTGCCCACACAGTGCAGACAAGGTAGGTACACTACACAAAAGTCTTGGGACACTTCAGACTAAAAGTAGACAAAAGTATTGGGACACTTATGACCATCACTGGACAACAGTATTGGGACAAAACCACCACAAATAGATGCCTGTCTTGTTCTTGTTCTTTATATTTATTCTTCCGCCGCCTCTTTGAGCACTAATTTGACCCACTTATCATGCTTCAAAACTCACCAAATTTGACCCACACATCAGGACCTGCGAAAATTGCCTTTTTTATAACAAACGAACATCAAAAATTAATATTGCGCTCTAGCGCCCCCTATAAAAACAAAAAAAGTACACTGCCTGTAACTCCCACTAGGAAGGTCGGAAAAACATGAAACACAATCCTCTATGTAGGTCTGACTCAGACCTAACTTTCATAATGGTACATTCTCGGGCTAAAATCTACAGGAAGTTGGCAATTCCCCCTTCAAGACAAAAAAGTACTAAAAACAGTCACTTTTGCCTCTTTGAGCTGTAAATTGACCCCCTTAACATGCTTCAAAACTCACCAAACTGAACACACACATCCGGACTGGCTAAAACTGTCATCTAATGAAAAAACCTAATCCCAAATCTAAAAATTGTGCTCTACAGCAATTTTTTAATAAAACGGACAAAAAACTGCTCCTCGCAAGACAATAACTACAAAACTGCCTGTAACTGCCACTGGGAAGGTCAGAGAGACATGAAACAAAAACCTCTATGTAGGTCTCACTTAGACCTACATTTCATACATTGACAACCCCCAGCAAAAATCAACAGGAAGTTTGCTATTCCCCCTTCAAAACAATTTTTTTATAAAAACCGGTCACCTTCCTTCAAAAACTATCTCCTCTGAGCGCGTTTGTCCTTTCGGCTTCTAAATAACACAGGAGAGAGATTAAACCCTTGTGCATAAATTAACAGAACCGTTTTGTGATACCTGCTCCGGTTTTTATTTTATGACCCTTCAAAGACCCGCTGCACTGATGCTCCTGCGGTGCTGTTTTTTTAAGATGGCTGCTCAAAAGCAGGAAGCACCAACGTGCCCACACAGTGCAGACAAGGTAGGTACACTAGACAAAAGTCTTGGGACACTTCAGACTAAAAGTAGACAAAAGTATTGGGACACTTAGGACTAGCACCTGCCAAATACGCGGGCCCGAACAACGCTGCTTGCAGCTTTAATTATTATTATTATACCGGCCGCCTCTTCGAGCACTAATTTGACCCACTTAACATGCTTCAAAACTCACCATATTTGACGCACACATCAGGACCTGCGAAAATTGCCTTTTGATAAAAAAACCAAACCCCAAAAATAAAAATTGCACTCTAGCGCCCCCTAGGAAAAAAAAAAACTAGACTGCCTGTAACTCCCACTAGGAAGGTCGGAGAGACATGAAACAAAAACCTCTATGTAGGTCTGACTTACACCTACCTTTCATAATTGTATATTCTCGGGCAAAAATCAACAGGAAGTTGGCAATTCCCCCTTCAAGACAAAAAAGTACTAAAAACAGTCACTTTCGCCTCTTTGAGCTGTAATTTGACCCCCTTAACATGCTTCAAAACTCACCAAACTTAACACACACATCAGGACTGGCTAAAACTGTGATCTAATGAAAAAACCTAACCCCAAATCTAAAAATTGTGCTCTACAGCAATTTTTTAATAAAACGGACAAAAAACTGCTCCTCGGAAGAAAAAAACTACAAAACTGCCTGTAACTCCCACTGGGAAGGTCGGAGAGACATGAAACAAAAACCTCTATGTAGGTCTTACTTAGACCTACATTTCATAAATTGACAACCCCCTGCAAAAATCAACAGGATGTTTGCTATTCCCCCTTCAAAACAATTTTTTTGTAAAAACCGGTCACCTTCCTTCAAAAACTATCTCCTCTGAGCGCGTTTGTCGTTTCGGCTTCAAACTAACACAGGCGAGAGATTAAACCCTTGTGCATAAAATAACAGAACCGTTTTGTGATACCTGCTCCGGTTTTGATTTTATGACCCTTCAAAGACCCGCTGCACTGATGCTCCTGCGGTGCTGTTTTTTTAAGATGGCTGCTCAAAAGCAGGAAGCACCAATGTGCCCACACAATGCAGACAAGGTAGGTACACTAGACTAAAGTCTTGGGACACTTCAGACTAAAAGTAGACAAAAGTATTGGGACACTTATGACCATCACTGGACAACAGTATTGGGACAAAACCACCACAAATAGATGCCTGTCTTGTTCTTGTTCTTTATATTTATTCTTCCGCCGCCTCTTTGAGCACTAATTTGACCCACTTATCATGCTTCAAAACTCACCAAATTTGACCCACACATCAGGACCTGCGAAAATTGCCTTTTTTATAACAAACGAACATCAAAAATTAATATTGCGCTCTAGCGCCCCCTATAAAAACAAAAAAAGTACACTGCCTGTAACTCCCACTAGGAAGGTCGGAAAAACATGAAACACAATCCTCTATGTAGGTCTGACTCAGACCTAACTTTCATAATGGTACATTCTCGGGCTAAAATCTACAGGAAGTTGGCAATTCCCCCTTCAAGACAAAAAAGTACTAAAAACAGTCACTTTTGCCTCTTTGAGCTGTAAATTGACCCCCTTAACATGCTTCAAAACTCACCAAACTGAACACACACATCCGGACTGGCTAAAACTGTCATCTAATGAAAAAACCTAATCCCAAATCTAAAAATTGTGCTCTACAGCAATTTTTTAATAAAACGGACAAAAAACTGCTCCTCGCAAGACAATAACTACAAAACTGCCTGTAACTGCCACTGGGAAGGTCAGAGAGACATGAAACAAAAACCTCTATGTAGGTCTCACTTAGACCTACATTTCATACATTGACAACCCCCAGCAAAAATCAACAGGAAGTTTGCTATTCCCCCTTCAAAACAATTTTTTTATAAAAACCGGTCACCTTCCTTCAAAAACTATCTCCTCTGAGCGCGTTTGTCCTTTCGGCTTCTAAATAACACAGGAGAGAGATTAAACCCTTGTGCATAAATTAACAGAACCGTTTTGTGATACCTGCTCCGGTTTTTATTTTATGACCCTTCAAAGACCCGCTGCACTGATGCTCCTGCGGTGCTGTTTTTTTAAGATGGCTGCTCAAAAGCAGGAAGCACCAACGTGCCCACACAGTGCAGACAAGGTAGGTACACTAGACAAAAGTCTTGGGACACTTCAGACTAAAAGTAGACAAAAGTATTGGGACACTTAGGACTAGCACCTGCCAAATACGCGGGCCCGAACAACGCTGCTTGCAGCTTTAATTATTATTATTATACCGGCCGCCTCTTCGAGCACTAATTTGACCCACTTAACATGCTTCAAAACTCACCATATTTGACGCACACATCAGGACCTGCGAAAATTGCCTTTTGATAAAAAAACCAAACCCCAAAAATAAAAATTGCACTCTAGCGCCCCCTAGGAAAAAAAAAAACTAGACTGCCTGTAACTCCCACTAGGAAGGTCGGAGAGACATGAAACAAAAACCTCTATGTAGGTCTGACTTACACCTACCTTTCATAATTGTATATTCTCGGGCAAAAATCAACAGGAAGTTGGCAATTCCCCCTTCAAGACAAAAAAGTACTAAAAACAGTCACTTTCGCCTCTTTGAGCTGTAATTTGACCCCCTTAACATGCTTCAAAACTCACCAAACTTAACACACACATCAGGACTGGCTAAAACTGTGATCTAATGAAAAAACCTAACCCCAAATCTAAAAATTGTGCTCTACAGCAATTTTTTAATAAAACGGACAAAAAACTGCTCCTCGGAAGAAAAAAACTACAAAACTGCCTGTAACTCCCACTGGGAAGGTCGGAGAGACATGAAACAAAAACCTCTATGTAGGTCTTACTTAGACCTACATTTCATAAATTGACAACCCCCTGCAAAAATCAACAGGATGTTTGCTATTCCCCCTTCAAAACAATTTTTTTGTAAAAACCGGTCACCTTCCTTCAAAAACTATCTCCTCTGAGCGCGTTTGTCGTTTCGGCTTCAAACTAACACAGGCGAGAGATTAAACCCTTGTGCATAAAATAACAGAACCGTTTTGTGATACCTGCTCCGGTTTTGATTTTATGACCCTTCAAAGACCCGCTGCACTGATGCTCCTGCGGTGCTGTTTTTTTAAGATGGCTGCTCAAAAGCAGGAAGCACCAATGTGCCCACACAATGCAGACAAGGTAGGTACACTAGACTAAAGTCTTGGGACACTTCAGACTAAAAGTAGACAAAAGTATTGGGACACTTAGGACTAGCACCTGCCAAATACGCGGGCCCGAACAACGCTGCTTGCAGCTTTAATTATTATTCTTTCTTTCTTTCTTTCTTTCTTCTTCCGCCGCCTCTTTGAGCACTAATTTGACCCACTTAACATGCTTCAAAACTCACCAAATTTGACCCACACATCAGGACCTGCGAAAATTGCCTTTTAATAAAATAACCAAACCCCAAAACTCAAAATTGCGCTCTAGCGCCCCCTAGGAAGAAGAAAAAACTACGCTGCCTGTAACTCCCACTAGGAAGGTCGGAGAGACATGAAACAAAAACCTTTATGTAGGTCTGACTTAGACCTACATTTTTCAATTGTACATCTTTGGGCTAAAATCAACAGGAAGTTGGCAATTCCCCCTTCAAGACAAAAAAGTACTAAAAACAGTCCGTTTTCCTTCTTTCAGCTGTAATTTGACCCCCTTAACACGCTTCAAAACTCACTGAACTCAACGCACACATCAGGACTGGCAAAAATTGCGATCTAGTAAAGAAACCTAACCCCAAATTTAAAAATTGCCCTATACAGCAATTTTTGAATAAAACTGATAAAAAACTGCCCCTCGGAAGAAAAAAATTACAAAACTGCCTGTAACTCCCACTGGGAAGGTCGGAGAGACATGAAACAAAAACTTCTCCGTAGGTCTCACTTAGACCTACATTTCATAAATTGACTACCCCCAGCAAAAATCAACAGAAAGTTTGCTATTCCCCCTTCAAAACAAATTTTTTGTAAAAACCAGTCACCTTCCTTCAAAAACGAACTCCTCTGAGCGCGTTTGTCGTTTCACCTTCAAACTAACACAGGAGAGACATTGAACCCTTGTGATTACAACAACAGAAGCGCTTTTTAATTAACTGCTCCGGTTTTTATTTTATGACCCTTCAAAGACCCGCTGCGCTGATGCTGCTGCAATGCTGTTTTTTTAAGATGGCTGCTTAAAAGCAGGAAGCACCAACGTGCCCACACAATGCAGACAAGGTAGGTACACTAGACAAAAGTCTTGGGACACTTCAGACTAAAAGTAGACAAAAGTATTGGGACACTTAGGACTAGCACCTGCCAAATACGCGGGCCCGAACAACGCTGCTTGCAGCTTTAATTATTCTTTCTTTCTTCTTCCGCCGCCTCTTTGAGCACTAATTTGACCCACTTAACATGCTTCAAAACTCACCAAATTTGACCCACACATCAGGACCTGCGAAAATTGCCTTTTAATAAAATAACCAAACCCCAAAACTCAAAATTGCGCTCTAGCGCCCCCTAGGAAGAAGAAAAAACTACGCTGCCTGTAACTCCCACTAGGAAGGTCGGAGAGACATGAAACAGAAACCTTTATGTAGGTCTGACTTAGATCTACATTTCACAATTGTATATCCTCGGGCTAAAATCAACAGGAAGTTGGCAATTCCCCCCTTCAACACAAAAAAGTACTAAAAACAGTCACTTTTGCCTCTTTTAGCTGTAATTTGACCCCCTTAACATGCTTCAAAACTCACCGAACTTAACACACACATCAGGACTGGCTAAAACTGTGATCTATTGAAAAAACCTAACCCCAAATCTAAAAATTGTGCTCTACAGCAATTTTTTTATAAAACTGATAAAAAACTGCTCCTCGGAAGAAAGAAATTACAAAACTGCCTGTAACTCCCACTGGGAAGGTCGGAGAGACATGAAACAAAAACCTCTCCGTAGGTCTCACTTAGACCTACATTTCATAAATTGACTACCCCCAGCAAAAATCAACAGGAAGTTTGCTATTCCCCCTTCAAAACAAATTTTTTGTAAAATCCGGTCTCCTTCCTTCAAAAACGAACTCCTCTGAGCGCGTTTGTCGTTTCGCCTTCAAACTAACACAGGAGAGAGATTGAACCCTTGTGAATACAACAACAGAAGCGCTTTTTAATTAAGTGCTCCGGTTTTGATTTTATGACCCTTCAAAGACCCGCTGCGCTGATGCTGCTGCAATGCTGTTTTTTCTAGATGGCTGCTTAAAAGCAGGAAGCACCAACGTGCCCACACAATGCAGACAAGGTAGGTACACTAGACAAAAGTCTTGGGACACTTCAGACTAAAAGTAGACAAAAGTATTGGGACACTTAGGACTAGCACCTGCCAAATACGCGGGCCCGTCCAACGCTGCTTGCAGCTTTAATTATTTATTCTTTCTTTCTTCTTCCGCCGCCTCTTTGAGCACTAATTTGACCCACTTAACATGCTTCAAAACTCACCAAATTTGACCCACACATCAGGACCTGCGAAAATTGCCTTTTAATAAAATAACCAAACCCCAAAACTCAAAATTGCGCTCTAGCGCCCCCTAGGAAGAAGAAAAAACTACGCTGCCTGTAACTCCCACTAGGAAGGTCGGAGAGACATGAAACAGAAACCTTTATGTAGGTCTGACTTAGATCTACATTTCACAATTGTATATCCTCGGGCTAAAATCAACAGGAAGTTGGCAATTCCCCCTTCAACACAAAAAAATACTAAAAACAGTCACTTTTGCCTCTTTTAGCTGTAATTTGACCCCCTTAACATGCTTCAAAACTCACCGAACTTAACACACACATCAGGACTGGCTAAAACTGTGATCTATTGAAAAAATCTAACCTCAAATCTAAAAATTGTGCTCTACAGCAATTTTTTTATAAAACGGACAAAAAACTGCTCCTCGGAAGAAAACAACTACAAAACTGCCTGTAACTCCCACTGGGAAGGTCGGACAGACATGAAACAAAAACCTCTATGTAGGTCTCACTTAGACCTACATTTCATAAATTGACAACCCCCAGCAAAAATCAACAGGATGTTTGCTATTCCCCCTTCAAAAAAATTATTTTGGAAAAACCGGTCACCTTCCTTCAAAAACTATCTCCTCTGAGCGCGTTTGTCCTTTCGGCTTCAAAATAACACAGGAGAGAGATTAAACCCTTGTGCATAGAATAACAGAACCGTTTTGTGATACCTGCTCCGGTTTTGATTTTATGACCCTTCTAAGACCCGCTGCACTGATGCTCCTGCGGTGCTGTTTTTTTAAGATGGCTGCTTAAAAGCAGGAAGCACCAACGTGCCCACACAATGCAGACAAGGTAGGTACACTAGACAAAAGTCTTGGGACACTTCAGACTAAAAGTAGACAAAAGTATTGGGACACTTAGGACTAGCACCTGCCAAATACGCGGGCCCGAACAACGCTGCTTGCAGCTTTAATTATTCTAAGGTTTTTATTCTTTCTTTCTTCTTCCGCCGCCTCTTTGAGCACTAATTTGACCCACTTAACATGCTTCAAAACTCACCAAATTTGACCCACACATCAGGACCTGCGAAAATTGCCTTTTAATAAAATAACCAAACCCCAAAACTCAAAATTGCGCTCTAGCGCCCCCTAGGAAGAAGAAAAAACTACGCTGCCTGTAACTCCCACTAGGAAGGTCGGAGAGACATGAAACAAAAACCTTTATGTAGGTCTGACTTAGATCTACATTTCACAATTGTATATCCTCGGGCTAAAATCAACAGGAAGTTGGCAATTCCCCCTTCAACACAAAAAAGTACTAAAAACAGTCACTTTTGCCTCTTTTAGCTGTAATTTGACCCCCTTAACATGCTTCAAAACTCACCGAACTTAACACACACATCAGGACTGGCAAAAACTGTGATCTAATAAAAAAACCTAACCCCAAATTCAAAAATTGCGCTCTACAGCAATTTTTGAATAAAACTGATAAAAAACTGCTCCTCGGAAGAAAAAAATTACAAAACTGCCTGTAACTCCCACTGGGAAGGTCGGAGAGACATGAAACAAAAACCTCTCCGTAGGTCTCACTTAGACCTACATTTCATAAATTGACTACCCCCAGCAAAAATCAACAGGAAGTTTGCTATTCCCCCTTCAAAACAAATTTTTTGTAAAATCCGGTCTCCTTCCTTCAAAAACGAACTCCTCTGAGCGCGTTTGTCGTTTCGCCTTCAAACTAACACAGGAGAGAGATTGAACCCTTGTGATTACAACCACAGAAACGCTTTTTAATTAACTGCTCCGGTTTTGATTTTATGACCCTTCAAAGACCCGCAGCGCTGATGCTGCTGCAATGCTGTTTTTTCTAGATGGCTGCTTAAAAGCAGGAAGCACCAACGTGCCCACACAATGCAGACAAGGTAGGTACACTAGACAAAAGTCTTGGGACACTTCAGACTAAAAGTAGACAAAAGTATTGGGACACTTAGGACTAGCACCTGCCAAATACGCGGGCCCGTCCAACGTTGCTTGCAGCTTTAATTATTCTTTCTTTCTTCTTCCGCCGCCTCTTTGAGCACTAATTTGACCCACTTAACATGCTTCAAAACTCACCAAATTTGACCCACACATCAGGACCTGCAAAAATTGCCTTTTAATAAAATAACCAAACCCCAAAACTCAAAATTGCGCTCTAGCGCCCCCTAGGAAGAAGAAAAAACTACGCTGCCTGTAACTCCCACTAGGAAGGTCGGAGAGACATGAAACAAAAACCTTTATGTAGGTCTGACTTAGATCTACATTTCACAATTGTATATCCTCGGGCTAAAATCAACAGGAAGTTGGCAATTCCCCCTTCAACACAAAAAAGTACTAAAAACAGTCACTTTTGCCTCTTTTAGCTGTAATTTGACCCCCTTAACATGCTTCAAAACTCACCGAACTTCAAACACACATCAGGACTGGCTAAAACTGTGATCTATTGAAAAAACCTAACCCCAAATCTAAAAATTGTGCTCTACAGCAATTTTTTTATAAAACGGACAAAAAACTGCTCCTCGGAAGAAAACAACTACAAAACTGCCTGTAACTCCCACTGGGAAGGTCGGACAGACATGAAACAAAAACCTCTATGTAGGTCTCACTTAGACCTACATTTCATAAATTGACAACCCCCAGCAAAAATCAACAGGATGTTTGCTATTCCCCCTTCAAAAAAATTATTTTGGAAAAACCGGTCACCTTCCTTCAAAAACGAACTCCTCTGAGCGCGTTTGTCCTTTCGGCTTCAAAATAACACAGGAGAGAGATTAAACCCTTGTGCATAGAATAACAGAACCGTTTTGTGATACCTGCTCCGGTTTTGATTTTATGACCCTTCTAAGACCCGCTGCACTGATGCTCCTGCGGTGCTGTTTTTTTAAGATGGCTGCTTAAAAGCAGGAAGCACCAACGTGCCCACACAATGCAGACAAGGTAGGTACACTAGACAAAAGTCTTGGGACACTTCAGACTAAAAGTAGACAAAAGTATTGGGACACTTAGGACTAGCACCTGCCAAATACGCGGGCCCGAACAACGCTGCTTGCAGCTTTAATTTTTAATTACTCTTCCGATTAATACAGAGCAGAGGTGGGTAAAGTATCCAAACAAAATGTACTCAAGTAAAAAGCAGTTGCCCAAATAAGTATTTGAATAATCTACTCAAGTACTGACTAAATTTATGAGTAACTTCTGATTTATTTAGTAGCTGTAGTTGGTGTGTGCGTTTGTAAGAGACACTGCTACTGCATGTACTCTACCATAAAAGATGCATATTTTTACAGTCACAAGGCTGGTTAGCATATGGGCGGCTACAACATGAAAAAAAAATCCCTGTACATTAATCAAGTGATTCTTTGGCGTACCACGGTTTGAGACTCACAAAACTAAGGCATTTATTTGACTAGTGTTGTAAACGTTAATATTGGGAGTGCTTAACTTGACAAAGATGTACTGTATCAACCCGGTACGCTAAAAAAATAAATACATTCAGCAAACGTTTACACTTTTTACTTATGCAAAGCTATGTCTATACTTTTTGAATTCATAGCAATTTTTAATTACATTAATTATAATTGTATTTAGTTTTTTTTTTTTTACCTTGAACCTAGTTCTATGCATGTTTTGTACTACAAACCCCGTTTCCATATGAGTTGGGAAATTGTGTTAGATGTAAATATAAACGAAATACAATGATTTGCAAATCATTTTCAACCCATAATCAGTTGAATATGCTACAGAGACAACATATTTGATGTTCAAACTGATAAACTTTTTTTTTTTTTTTTGCAAATAATCATTAACTTTAAAATTTGATGCCAGCAACACATGATAAATAAGTTGGGAAAGGTGGCAATAAATACTGTTAAAGTTGAGGAATGCTCATCAACAACTTATTTGGAACATCCCACAGGTGAACAGGCAAATTGGGAACAGGTGGGTGCCATGATTGGGTATAAAAGTAGATTCCATGAAATGCTCAGTCATTCACAAACAAGGATGGGGCGAGGGTCACCACTTTGTCAACAAATGCGTGAGCAAATTGCTGAACAGTTTAAGAAAAACCTTTCTCAACCAGCTATTGCAAGGAATTTAGGGATTTCACCATCTACGGTCCGTAATATCATCAAAGGGTTCAGAGAATCTGGAGAAATCACTGCACGTAAGCAGCTAAGCCCTTGACCATCGATCCCTCAGGCTGTACTGCATCAACAAGCGACATCAGTGTGTAAAGGATATCACCACATGGGCTCAGGAACACTTCAGAAACCCACTGTCAGTAACTACAGTTGGTCGCTACATCTGTAAGTGCAAGTTAAAACTCTCCTATGCAAGGCGAAAACCGTTTATCAACAACACCCAGAAACGCCGTCGGCTTCGCTGGGCCTGAGCTCATCTAAGATGGACTGATACAAATTGGAAAAGTGTTCTGTGGTCTGACGAGTCCACATTTCAAATTGTTTTTGGAAACTGTGGACGTCGTGTCCTCCGGAACCAAAGAGGAAAAGAACCATCCGGATTGTTATAGGCGCTAAGTTGAAAAGCCAGCATCTGTGATGGTATGGGGGTGTATTAGTGCCCAAGACATGGGTAACTTACACATCTGTGAAGGCGCCATTAATGCTGAAAGGTACATACAGGTTTTGGAGCAACATATGTTGCCATCCAAGCAACGTTACCATGGACGCCCCTGCTTATTTCAGCAAGACAATGCCACGTGTTACATCAACGTGGCTTCATAGTAAAAGAGTGCGGGTACTAGACTGGCCTGCCTGTAGTCCAGACCTGTCTCCCATTGAAAATGTATGGTGCATTATGAAGCCTAAAATACCACAACGGAGACCCCCGGACTGTTGAACAACTTAAGCTGTACATCAAGCAAGAATGGGAAATAATTCCACCGGAGAAGCTTAAAAATGTGTCTCCTCAGTTCCCAAACGTTTACTGAGTGTTGTTAAAAGGAAAGGCCATGTAACACAGTGGTGAACATGCCCTTTCCCAACTACTTTGGCACGTGTTGCAGCCATAAAATTCTATGTTAATGATTATTTGCAAAAAAAAAAAAAGTTTATGAGTTTGAACATCAAATATCTTGTCTTTGTAGTGCATTCAACTGAATATGGGTTGAAAATGATTTACAAATCATTGTATTCCGTTTATATTTACATTTAACACAATTTCCCAACTCATATGGAAACGGGGTTTGTAAAACATTTTTTTTTTATCACAAATTAATAAATTCAACACAATTAAAACTTAATTTTGCAAAGTTTACAGACACAGGTCCGACTGGGGATCGAACACAGTACTACTGCTTTACAGTCCGGCAGTAACTCCACGGGGAATAGTGACAATGTTCAGGAAAATGTGCCGTTATATTGTTATCAGTGACTAAGCAGGAACCCAGCAGGCACAAGACATTAGAACAACGTTGAGAACTTGTTGAATTAGGCCGTGATGTGGAGTAACTCAAACCTAACGTTGAAACAACATGCTTTTTGACGACGTTTAATCAATGTTAGATTAGATTAGATTAGATTAGTTTATTTCAAAGGGGACAATGCAATTCCATAAAACACATGACGACTTCTGATGTGGATTTGACCATTGAAATTTGGTAATTTTCCAACTGATATTTTACGACACAAATTCAACGTTGAAACAACATGCTTTTTGACAACGTTTATTCAATGTCAGGTTGTGATGTTGATTCGACCATTGAAATTTGGTCATTTCACAACCAACAGCGTGGATCCAACATCAGACACCAACTCAATTTACAAACACAATTATTTTGCAACGTTGTTTCAAAGTCAGTTTTAAAGGACATGTAAGTATAATCAACGTTGTATCAATGTTCTGTGCCTGCTGGGTAGCACAACATATTTTTTTTGTGAGGTTGTAAGTGTAATTCTTGACCCTGTTACTACATGTCAGTGTACCTCAAAATATGCACATTTTCTCGTCAGGGTTAATATTAGCTTTTGCACAGCTGGAACATGAAAAAAACCCCCCACCTACAACTTACTGCAACATATTTTCTATAGTTGGAAGTGGAATTCTTGACACTGCTACTAGAGCTTTAAATCTTTGGGCACAACACGGTTTGATTCTATTCTTGGGAGTAACGATTCGATTCAGAATCCATTCTGGATTCAAAACGATTCTCTATTCAAAATCAATACTTTTTTTTAATAACATTGGGTGCCAGTTCTATGATTAACAACATTGCTCCATGAAATAGATAAACAGCTCTGATAAATGTTTGGTTTTGTTCAATAAAATTCTGCCCGAACATTCAATAAAGTCAAATACAAATAAGGCAACAAGATATATATATATATATATATATATATATATATATATATATATATATATATATATATATATATATATATATATATATATATATATATGTATATATATATATGTATGTGTGGGGAAAAAATAATCACAAGACTATTTCATCTCTACAGGCCTGTTTCATGAGGGGGGGTACCCTCAATCGTCAGGAGATTTTAATGGGAGCATTCGCATACCATGGTTTATATAGGGCACAGAGTGGGTGGGTACAGGCTGGCCTAGGGGCGTGGTGATTGGCTCATGTGTTACCTAGGAGGTGTTTCCGTCTATGGCGGCATGTTGTTACAATTTCGCTGCGCTTGTTGAGGGATGACAGGTCTGGACGGTAAATAATAAACAGTTTCTCTTTCAAGCATAGGTTGCATCTTTTATTACCACTATTGTAAGGTGTGCTGGATGCAAGAATTTGCCATGTTATTGAATATTCAACATTATTGTCTTTGAGGTCCCAAATGTGTTTGCTGAGTTCTGTGGTATTTCGCAGGTTTTTGTTCCTGAAAGAAGCCTTGTGGTTGTTCCATCTGGTTTTGAATTCACCCTCGGTTAATCCTACATATGTGTCGGATGTGTTAATGTCCTTGCGTATTACCTTAGATTGGTAGACAACTGATGTTTGTAAGCATCCCCCGTTGAGGGGGCAATCAGGTTTCTTTCGACAGTTACATGCTTTGTTGGTTTTGGAGTCGTTCTGACTGGGGGTCGACGGCTCATTTGCAATTGTTTTGTTGTGGTTTGAGATGATTTGTCGTATATTGTTCATGCAGCTGTAGCTCAATTTGATGTTGTTCTTGTTGAATACTTTTCTTAGGTTGTTGTCTTTGGGAAAGTGTTTGTCAATCAGATTGAGGAATTTGTGTCCAATGTTCGTTGATAACCTTATTAAGACATATATATATATATATATATATATTGAAACGATTAAGAATTGTTACAAATAAGAATCACGATTCAGTCAAACATTTGACGTCATAACAAGGCCAATGGTAGCATAGCAGAGCTTAAACATAACATACATCAACAACTTATTGCAACATGATTTCTCAAGTTGGAAGTGGAATTCTTGACACTGCTACTGCACGTACAGTACCACAAAACATTTTCCAGTCATTTATGATGCTATAACCGTTGCTACAGTTGCAATAGCGCAGATAAAATATAAAACATATCTACAACGTGTTTTTTTTTCCTAGTTGGAAGTGGAATTCCTGTTGGCTTAAGTGTGAACATTTCTACTGCCACAGATGACAGCGCATGGTATACATGTTATTTTTCCTAGTTTGCCAGAGAGCGTCGTCTCCTCTGACTTCGAGTCATGTCACTTTTTTACGATGTGTCGGTTGAGTCATGTGAGTGCCAGGCTTGGTCTGATTGGTGAAATGAAGCCAAACGTCACGAGTGCTTACAACTTGAAACCAAGTCATGCGACCGTGCCCGCTGGAAGAATTCTTTCCGACGAGCCATTTGTCTTTGCGAGATTAAAGTTAAAAGTTAAAGTTAAAGTACCCATGATTGTCACACACACACTCGGTGTGGCAAAATTATTCTCTGCATTTGACCCATCAACCTTGATCACCCCCTGGGAGGTGAGGGGAGCAGTGAGCAGCAGTGGTGGCCGCGCCCGGGAATCATTTTCGGTGATTCAACCCCCAATTCCAACCCTTGACACTAAGTGCCAAGCAGGGAGATAATGGGTCCCATTTTTATAGTCTTTGGTATGACTCGGCCTGGGTTTGAACTCACGACCTACCGATCTCAGGGCGGACACTCTAACCACTAAATGTTATCATGATGAAAAAATGTAGCGATCGGAATGAATCAAAGTAAATAAAATACTCATGCAAAAGTAAAAAGTATGTTGCATTAAACAAAAACTCTCACTCACAGGCTATTACCCACCTCTGATACAGAGCATTATTATTGTATGGGGCGTGATGTGGCCAGTTGGTGTATATCTGGAGTATGTAATATTGTCGTCATACAAATATGTTCTATTTGTGTAAGTTAAGTGACTAATGAGTAGGCGCATTTTCCTTTTAGAAGAAAATCTAATCCGAATATGATATAATGTGCAATACCGTGTGTCAATAAACTAAAGAGGACAATATTAATGATGATCTATGAATAAGTGCTGCAGACCACGCTGTATAAAACGTGTGAGATTGATGAAGGTGAGACATTCTCACAGACGTACGTGTTAGTGTTTTCCTTCTCTTTCTGTGTGTGTGTGTGCAGTCAGCTTCCCTCAGATGTTCCCGGTGAACTCTGACCTCAGAGTTTGGGGTCAAGCCCTGACAAATGAGATGGCAGAGTCCTTTGCCAGAACTGAAAACATTCCACAACAATCTCATGTCCTCTTCCTCTCCCTTCATATCCGCGCCACCCCGACGACCCCTTCTCCCCCCGCACACTGTACGTATTCCATGGATTGGTCCAAAAAAAAAAAAAGAAGCTTTATTGGGTTTGCTGTAGTCAACATACCGAGGAATTACAACATGATCTAAAATTTCCCGACACGTCCGCCTTGTCGAAACAAGTAAATAAAACAAAATAGCATGATCTCATAGGAGGGCTGAGGTCGGGGTGTGTAAGAGATTGGGATATTACAGCCAGGCACACTATGTGATTGTGTGTGTGTGTGCGTGTGTGTGTGCGTGTGTTCTTGTATTTCTACCCTTCTTGGGACATCAAGGAAAAGTATCTTCCATATGAGGACCGGTGAACAAGTTAGGACTGAAACCATGGCACCAATACGGAAAACCATTGCATCGAATAGAGAATGTCTCATTAGCACCCCTGGTGGTGAAATCTATCAAAATTAGGGTGGTCCCAAAAAAGAGGCATTTTTCAAATTGACTCTGTGTCGGTTTTAAATGTGCTCCCCCTCTGGTCAACATATGAAATAACAAGTGTGTGTACACATTTGAAGTGCTCCCCCTCTGCCCGACATATATAATAACAAGTGTGTGCAAGAAATTGAAATGCGCTCCCTTTTGCCAGAATTTATAAAATAAATATGTATATAGGGACATACCGTATTTTCCGCACCATTAGCCGCACCTAAAAACCACAAATTTACTCAAAAGCTGACAGTGCGGCTTTTAACCCGGTGCGCTTTATATATGGATTAATATTACGATTCATTTTCATAAAGTTTCGATCTCGCAACTTCGGTAAACAGCCGCCATCTTTTTTCCCGGTAGAACAGGAAGCGCTTCTTCTTCTACGCAAGCAACCGCCAAGGTAAGCACCCGCCCCCATAGAACAGGAAGCGCTTCTTCTTGTACTGTAAGCAACCACCCGCCCCGAAAGAAGAAGAAGCGCGCGGTGCATCCTGGGATATGTGACGTTTCATTTCCATTTGTGTGTTTATGTAAAGACCCCAAAATGGCTCCTATTAAGTGTGTTGTCTGTCTAATTATAAATAATGCAGACGAGGCGTGTTAACTGAGTTCTCAACGTTTACTCACAGCGTGCTCATAACCACATTCTAACTGCCAGCATACAACAACGCTTCTCAGGGCTACCGCGCATGCTCGTCACTATCCTTGCATGCTGGGTAGTGTAGTTGTTATATTTGCTAGCTCATAACATCACATTAAGAGACACGCTTACGCGCTTAATTCAATACTCGCCGTCATTCCGGGTGGATTGACAAAAGACCTCCAGCCGCTAGATATTGGTGTCAACAGGGCATTCGAAGCTAGACTGCTAACTGCGTGGGAACAATGGATGACCGAAGGCGAACACACCTTCACTAAGACAGGGAGGCAGCGCCGGACGACATTCGCCCAACTTTTCAATTCGGACACCGAAGGAGAAAAATTCGAGGGATTTATGAATGAAGAATAACTTCAGAAAGTGAGCGCTATGTTTATTTTGTGTGTTGTGACATTAACGTTCGAGCAACATTATGTTGCTATTGGTCTGCACTATTTTGAATTTTACTATGTTTGTGATTGCACATTTGCGTACATTTTGGGACAGAGTTGTTAGAACGCTGGTTTTTAATATATTATTAAAGTTTGACTGACCTATCTGACTGTTTTTTTGACATTCCCTTTAGCGCAGCGTAGGCGCGGCTTATAGTCCGGGGCGGCTTATTGGTGGACAAAGTTATGAAATATGCCATTCATTGAAGGTGCGGCTAATAATCCGGTGCGCCTTATAGTGCGGAAAATACGGTACTGTGATAACTTGAAGTAATTAATGAAGATTAAAAAACAAATGCAAACAAAAAATTAAACAACAAAAAAAAATAACTAAAAGCTTACCTTTTTTATATTTGCATAGTATGTATATATTATAAATGTTGTAAATACAAATCTTTAAATATCTAGAAAGGGTGGTCCTAAAGAGGTAGGCATTTTTCGGAGGTCTCATGAAGGTAACACATACAAGAATATGTGTGTGCGTGTGCGTGCGTGCGTGCGTGTGTGTGTGTGTGTGTGCGTGCGTGTGTGAAAATCTTGTCAGCGATGTCAAGGATGAGGAATGTTGCAGTGTGATTTTTACACACACTGTTGGCTCTAGCATTTCCGGCAACATTTCTCACTCTGCCTCCCTCGCACCATCCCCTGTCCTGCAATATCCCCACATTTTTCTATCCTTTAAACACATCACCCCTCACCCATTCCTTCACAGGCCTCCTTATTCCCTCTCTGTCCATTTTGTCTCCTTTTACCACCAGTCCCGGCTGTCCCATCGTCAGCCAACGTCAACCTCACCCTTCTTCCTCCACGCTCTCTCTGTCTGCTTATCTTCCTTGTCACTTTTTCTCTCATTTTCCAACAAGCCACCAAAAGAGTGCAAGAACCTGGGACTACTGAGGGCTAAAAAAAAATAGGAAGCTCGTTAAGGTAAGTGGCAGCTCCTGTTTTGGGATGACATGGCAAAGATTTATTCAGCCGTAGTTGGCGTGTGTTTGTGTGCATGTGGGAGACAGACACTGCTACTGCATGTAATGTACCACAGAGGATGCACAGTTTCCAGTCACTTACGACATAATAACAAGGATAATGTAAGCATATGTGCAGCTAAAACATAAAAAATGTACCGCAAGATGTGTTCTCTAGTTGAAAGCGGAATTATTGTAGGTTGAAATGTGAACATTTGTACTGACACAAATGACAGCGCATGATATAAATGTTCTTTTCCCGAGTTTGTAAGTTTAACCATGAAGCGCCTTGTGCACATTATGGAAACATCTTCTGAGTAGACTGTAAATGAGCCCGATTATAGCAAAGATGCTAATTTATCTGAAGTCTCAACTAATTATTTTCGTCTAAATTAGAGTAAAAAACATATTTTCCCCTGATTAAAATAAGATAAATAATCAAAACAAATGCACGTTGACAAAGACTATGACAACATCTACTGACATTTTAGTCAACAAATAAAATTGAAATACAAAAATGTTGAAAGAAACAAAATCCAATCATATCGGATTGTGTTTTTTAAGTGGGTGGGACAAGCTTTATAACAGCATACGAGTTACAAAGGAAATCCAATCAGGTGCTTTTCTTTATTTTACTTAAATATTAGTAAATCGATTTTCGAAGGAAACGCGATTCTTATTTGTAATTATTTTTAATCGATAAAAAAAAAAAAAGATTTAAAAAAAGCATTAAAAAAAAAAAATCTGTCCTGTCCAGCTACTTTATTAAATGTTAGGGTAGAAATGTATTCAACAAAACCAGTTTCCTTTGAAGTAATAAAGAATTGTATGAGAGCGTTTTGTCTATTTTATGGAGGAAAGTACTTAATCATAGACCTGCCACCCAATGTTATTAATAAAGTAATCTTTTGGAATTGAAAAACGTTTTGATTCGAGAATAAATTCTGATTTAAATTGTTACCCTCCAAGAATCAAATCATATCGTGTGGTGCCCCAACATTCCCAGCCCTATTAAAAAGCAATAAGACATTAAAGATATCTTGTATTTTATAATTCATATTTTGGTGGACTAAATTTACTGTAATTTTAGCTGAAATATTGTGCAATTTAGTCGACTAAAACTGAATCAATACAGATTACTAAAATTTGATGAAGACCAAAATAGAATACAACTGCTGTCAAAATTACAACTGAGTCCAAGTAGGAATATATATCGTTTCCTTATAAACCAGTACGAGTACTAAATAAGTACTTTAAAAATGGTGCCTGAACTGGCACTCAAAATAAGCAAATACTAATAAAAAAAAACTTTTTTATTTTTATAGAATTTTGTGACATTCAAATCGACAATATTAGTAATTCAGATACTTCAATTATATAAATGAACTGATAGCTAAGTAATGCATTCATAAATAAGCAATAAAATCCACAACAAATTGTGATAATTCTCGCAGAAATACAGAACATAGACAAACGTGCAAAATATGACTTGTTTGTCACTTGTCATAATTCCCGGGGTTCCTAAATGCAACCTTACTCGTGTTGGTGAATACCGAGGAAGTCCATTCACTGTGTTGTTGTTGTGCCAGCGGTGTTACGATCACCAATACAATTTAAAAAGTGTGTCAGTCATTACTTGTTGCAGGTGGCTGACTCTGCAATCATTTACCACCGAAATAAGGCACCGATATATATATATATATATATATATATATATATATATATATATATATATATATATATATATATATATATATATATATATATATATATATATGTATATATGTATGTGTATATATATATATATATATATATATATATATATGTATGTATATATATATATATATATATATATATATATATATATATATATATATATATATATATATATATATATATATATATATATGGCTGACTCTGCAATCATTTACCACCGAAATAAGGCACCGATATATATATATATATATATATATATATATATATATATATATATATATATATATATATATATATATATATATATATATATATATATATATATATATATATATATATGTGGCTGACTCTGCAATCATTTACCACCGAAATAAGGCACCGATATATATATATATATATATATATATATATATATATATATATATATATATATATATATATATATATATATATATATATAATATAATATCATTTACCACCGAAATAAGGCACCGATATATATATATATATATATATATATATATATATATATATATATATATATATATATATATATATATATATATATATATATATATATATATCGGTGTCTTATTTCGGTGGTAAATGAGTGCAGAGTCAGCCATATATATATATATATATATACATATATATATATATATATATATATATATATATATATATATATATATATATATATATATATATATATATCTATCGGTGGTATATATATATATATATTTTTTGGTGTGGTTACCTTATGTAGCCAAGTTGTGTTACCCATCCCTAGTCCGAAGACAGAAACAACAGGAAACACAGAAGGACAACATGACAAAATCAAGTTAAAACCATACAAAAGACACTAAGAAAACAAAATAAACAATGCAATTAGTCAAAGTGATGAAATGACTAGGTTGGTTAAACATCGACCCCACATTCCCTTTAAAGCTCCACCTATGAAAACAAAAACAGTCACATGTAAAAAAAAAAGTCCGGATGTGATGCTTGCTTCTGTAATTGTACTAAAAGACACTGCTATACAAATAAAAACATCAATCATGTAATGCGACTATGCTTTTTTTTTTTGTGGTATCATTTGATGTCTGCTGCTATAGGAGCCACTGGAGGCTACACCTGGCTGAACATGAAACTTGACCTGGTCAAGAATGTTTCCTCTCAGGGTGGCTGATCACATGATGCAAAAACACAGATGGATCCACGCTCCAATGTGCCGAGCAATGGTGCAGATTACGGCTATGCTTTCTGCTTCCAGAAATTTTTGGTTTGTTTTCCCAGGCGTAATGAGAATGACATTCTAGTAACATTCGAATACAAGATCGACCAGAAGAAGAATAACTGATCCATACCATACTGGCCAAAGAAGAAGAAGAAGAAGAAGATGTCGAGGGAGAGGAACACGAAGCAGAAGAACAAAGAAAAAAACGAATACTTGGCATACCAAAAAAAATGCCTGTTGTCTTCTTGTAATAAAAAGGCAAATGCAGAGAAAAAAAAGAACACAAAATCAGAATCAGAATCAGAATCAGAAATACTTTAATAATCCCCAAGGGTAAATTAAGATTTTCAGCACCATCCCATTCAAGAGCAGACAAACATAACAGGGAGACAGAACAGGATCGCTGACAGGTCTGCCAACTTCTGGCGCCCCTTACAAAAAAGGTGAGACACAGGTAAACGCTGCGGGTGGGGGGGGTGAGAAAAACAATAATTCAGTCTAAGCCTGGGCCAAGGGAAAAAAACCTCATAGCCATAGCACACATAAACATGTGTGTAAGGGGGAACCATCAAACATCATCGAACACTAAGGACATTAAAGACATTAAAAGAGCAGAGCTTATGCAATCAGCCACAAAAAAACAACAACAAAAAAACCAAAAAAAACCCAAAAAAACCCATATACACTGTGGTGGCCTATGCGGTGTTCCACGCCATCGTCTACTGGGGTTGGGGGAGCATGGCCAGAAAACAATCAAGAGAGCCGACTCCACCCTCGGCCGCCCACCAACTCTCGGCCGGTGTCCAGTCCGCATGGATGAGCGAGGATACGTCCAAGGAGCCCGAGGTGTCCGATGTTGGACAAAATGTTGGATTTTGCGGTATTTTGGTTACCAATATCACTTTATGAGCTACCTAAACCGCATTTGTTTTAACAAGTCATTCAAAGTATTACAAAAATAACAACATAAGTGCAATCAAACTGTTTGGATGGTAAATAACACTTTAGAAAAATGAAGTACTTCAATTATACGAGCGCAATAATATTTAGACATGGCAATGTAATCGCCAATGTGTCAGTCGAGTTCAAAGCTAAAAAGGGCAGCTTCAAATTTCAATAATGAACAATGTGGATGGATTAAAGTTTATTTAATTTCTAAAGTGCGGTTCTCAATTATTTCAGGTTATCAGTTTGGCGTAAAATGCCTATATTTTGGAAAAACTGCCGTCAAGAAGGAAACGGAAGGGGTTGACATTTGACACTGTCTTCCTCTTGGTTGCAGAGTACAGATGCTACCATGTCTCACTGTTTACTTAGCCGATGTTGCTCCTGGGTGAAAACTGTGTAAACACGAGGCGGGTCCAAGCAGCACCATCGCCAGCTGAACTGAACGGCACTGCTTGGTGACCGCGTCCCTCCCTTCTTTCATTTTCCAGCATTGTTTGGGCATTAATGGCCAGCTTCCTGTCTGTACGTTCAGTGTAAATAAATGATTACGAGCTGCAAACACACACCGAGTGTCAGCAATCGGCCCCCGTGTTGAAACAGGAAGTTAGCGACAGACAAATGGGGGAGGCGTAGGCAAGTGGGTAAGTTATAGCCATGACGCCATTAGCAGATTCTCTCGTTTACGCCCCTTCTCTCTATGTCCGCGGGCAGCTGAAAGATGTTTAAATAAAAATAAAAAAAAAGGGAAAAAAGGCGTTTAAAGCTCCTTGAATCCCTGCCACCACCCACGGTTCCGGCTGTGTTGTGGAGCGTGGATGTCTGCCCTCGTCCCCCAGGGCACCGGTCCCACTTTATCCCACCCCTTTTCAAGGAACAAGCACCCAGCCCCCCCTTTCAGACCCCCAGTGCCTCCATCCTGCTGCCTCGCTCACTGATTCAGTGCGTAAAAGCGCCCCCTGAATGATGGATTACTGTGTCACCGCAGCCTGCGAAGGATTAATTTGTTTCATTGATTTCTCTTTAGGCAGAATGCCAGCGTCTGCCGTTTCCCACCTTTTCCTCCAAGTCTTGCAGCTGTAATAGACGGTAATGGCTTAAGACAAATCAACCCATTTCTTGTAAAAATAGCAGCAAATAACCCTCCCCACTTTGCAGCCCTGCACTCCACACACACACACACACGTCAGGGGGTGGTGGGGTGGAAATGGGGTACACCCTTGGTCTCTGTTTCGACACTGCTGTCCTTCTTCTACCTCGAAACCGGAAAAGACCACAGTAGATTTTACGGTAAAAAACTGTCAGCACAGTCATCAGAATTTTACAGTAAAAACAACGGTGGTACCTTTTTCAATTTGCAGTAATGCACTGTAAAAACTAGGCCCATAGATTTTACAGTAAAATAGTAGGCAGCTTGAGTGCCAGAATTTTACCATAAAAATAACAGTGGTACAGTTTTTCAATTTACAGTAACACATTGAAAAAACAACAACTTTAGATTCTACGTAAAAAAACAACAACTGGTAGTTCATTCAGTTGCCACAATTTTACCGTAAAAAATAACAGTGTTACTGTCTTTTGATTTATAATAATACGGTACAAACAGATAAATAAAAAAAATAACGTTAAAAAAAAAAAGATTTTCAATTTACAGAAATGCACTGTCAAAACGACCTATTTTTTTGGTAAAAAATTAGTACTGAGCAAGTGTATTGAGCTTAATCGCCAGAATTTTACCATAAAAATAACAGTGGTACAGTTTTTCAATTTGCAGTAGCACAGTGAAAAAACAATGACTTTAGATTTTACGTAAAAAAACAACAACTGGTAGTTCATTCAGTTGCCACAATTTTACCGTAAAAATAATAGTGGTACTATTTTCAATTTACAGTGATGCACTGTAAAAACAACAGCCATGTAAAATACTGGCAGCTCAGTTGACACAATTTTACCATAAAAATAACAGTGTTACCGTTTTTGGATTTATAATAACACGGTAAAAACAGATAGAAAAAATAAAGTAAAAAAAAAACGATTTTCAATTTACAGAAATACACTGTAAAAATTACCTTAGTTTTTTTGGTAAAAAATGAGTACTGAGCAGGGGTACTGAGCTTAATCGCCAGACTTTTACCATAAAAATAACAGTGTTTTTACAATTTACAGTAGTACACTAAAAAAACAACGACTTTAGATTTAACTTAAAAAAACAACAACTGGTAGTTCATTTAATAATGTACTGTAAAAACCATAAAAATAACGGTGTTACTGTTTTTGGATTTATAATAATACGGTAACAACAGATACAAAAAATAGCGTACAAAAAACTATTTTCAATTTACAGAAATGCACTGTAAAAACGACTTTAATTTTTTGGGTAAAAAATTTGCAGCCCGGTTGCCAGAATTTTAGAGTGAAAATAAAAGTGGTACTGAGCTTGATCGCCAGAATTTTACCATAAAAATAACGGTGTTGCAGTTTTTCAATTAACAGTAAAAACTGAAAAAACAACGACCTTAGATTTTACGTAAAAAAACAACAATGGTAGTTCATTCAATTGCCACAATTTTACCGTAAAAATAATACTGGTATCATTTTCAATTTACAGTAATGCACTGTAAAAACAACAGCCATGTAAAATATTGGCAGCTCAGTTGACACAATTTTACTGTAAAAATAATAGTGTAGCTGGTTTTTTTATTTATAATAATAAGTTAAAAACAGATAAAAAAAACTGCGTACAAATAACCGATTTTCAGTTTACAGAAATGCACTGTAAAAACGACCTTACTTTTTTTGGCAGCCCAGTTGCCAGAATTTTAGAGTGAAAATAAAAGTGGTACTGCTTTACAATCGACAGTGATGCGCTGTAAAAACAAGGCCCATAGATTTTACAGTAAAATTGTAGGCAGCTTAATCGCCAGAGTTTTACCATAAAAATAACAGTGGTACAGTTTTTTAATTTACAGTAACACACTGAAAACACAGCAACCTTAGATTTTCTTTTTTTTTTTAAAAACTGTTAGTTTATTCAGTTGCCACAATTTTACCGTCAAAATAACAGTGTTACTGTTTTTTTTAATATTTATAATTATGCACTGACGACATTCAACTTAACGGTAAAAAAAATAAAAATAAAAATACCATACAAATTAACCAATTTTCAATTTACAGAAATGCACTGTAAAAACAAAGAATTTTAGAGTAAAAATAAAGGTGGTACTCTTTTAGAAATGACAATAATGCAGTATAAAAGCAGCTAACAAAGATTTTACGATAAAAACAACAAAAACTGGCAGCTCAGTCGTCAGACTTTTAGGATATAATAGACTTTTATATAACCCACAATGGAGAAAGTACATCGTTACAGTGCAGGTTTTTACATACAGTAACAGAAGTAAAGCGTAATGTAAAACTAAATAATTAGAAAAAAATACTACATATTGCATACTTGTTTATAAGATAAAATACCTCCATTCAATTTACAGCAATGCACATTTTAAGGCAAACAATTGGCAGCTCAGTCGCCAGAACTTCACCATAAATATAACAATAGTTGCGATTTTCAATTTGCTGTAATGCACTGTAAAACAATGAGCGTTGGTTTTACAGTAAAAAACTAGTAGCTCAGACGCAATAATTTGATCATAAAAATAACAGTGGCACCATGTTTAAATTTACAGCAATTCCCTGTAAAAAAACGATTTTTACGCTTTTAAAATGTTTTGTTTTACTGTAAATATAACAGTAGTAGCGATTTTCAATTTACAAATGCATTGTAAAAACAGTAAGCATAGATTTTAGGGTAGAAAAACCTGGCAGCTCGGTCATTAGAATGTTACCGTAAAAATACAAGAAATACTGCGTTTTAATTTAAAGTAATGCGCTGTAAAAAATTTGTAGATTTTACAAAAAAAATAAAAAAATAAATAAAAAAATGGCAGCTCAGTCGTCAGGATTTTAACATAAACATGACAGTGGTACCAAATCCTAAATTTACAGTTCGGTAATTTGGTGTAAAACACATTTTGAGGTACAATTCTGGCGACCGTGCTGCCAGTTTTTTGTTTGTCTTTTACCGTAAAATCTGTAGATTGAATATTTTTTGTTGTGCATTTACCCTCACACTAACTGAGTCATATGTCTGTTGTACTTACACATTCCGGTAAGGCCTCACAAGGGATGGGTAGTGACAGCACTACCTGGGAGGGGTGGAGTGGTCAAGTCATTCTCTCCAGTAATGGAAGTGGTTACTGCTATTCCCTCCACACCTACAGGAACAGCCAACTGTTAACCATTGTGATCTATGGCAACGTCTTAGCACAGGAGGCTGAAGGGTTGTACTGACGCTGATGAATAAGGGCATGTCTGCGCAACACATTTTCTTCTGTGTGGTTGTATTGTATCGTGTTAAGGAGCTCTGTAAAAGCTATTTCTAAACAAATATGAATCAATGGCACCATGGCTCTCAGCTAACAGAACAAGATTCCTGACATTGGCTGGTTTTAACACAGACATAACACGCTTTACTAGCTTGTCACTGCTTTGAACGATGGGGAATCCAAACTGCCGGTAACATTAAGCACACCACTACAGGCTGACTGTCCTCAAACGCTTTCCAATCCGAAAGAGATTTACGAGTAGGACCAGATCCATTAATCCATTGTCGATTTGCTCTGGCTGCCCTGCGGGGAATTCTGATATCAGATGTCATACAGTGTTGAAACACGGTCCATTGTACGCCAGGGTACATGGTAACATCAAGACTCCTGTTAAACAGCCGTACCACAACAGTGAGGGGAGAGCTTGCAAGTTTCAACTGCCTTTCTATCTCATTCAGTATGACAATAACATGCGCTTACACCAAGAAATGTTTTAGTATTAAAATCTAGGGACTGTAATTTTCTCAGAAATGTTACACAGATGGCAATTAATGGAGCATTTGAATTGAAATATGCATGGAAAAATTAATACAGCACTATGTCATTGGTTTATACATTACACGAGATCATTACGATTGGTTATCTGTATTTGTTATGATGTTAAAGAAATGGCATGGCGTTGCTACGAGGGGTGTGCCGATATCAGCAAAAAATCAAGTTTCCGATTGTCTATTCGTCCAGGCCCTTTTATTCTCTGGGCATTCAATGGATCAGTTTGTCTTGGACGCCTGCTGTTGGCATTGACAGAGGGGTCGCTCCATTTCATCTTAAAAGTATGTTGTTATGGTTATGGTATTAATATATTCTCTACATTTAATACATTTACAATATGGCACATCCTATTTCCGAAAATGAGTCAGAAGAATCTGATTTTATTTAATACTACACATTTCCTCAATAATGACTAACACATTTGTTCACTTCCCGGTGACACCGATTGGCCACAATATTTAATTTAAAGTTATGGCGCAGTATGTTTATTAACACGGACACGGTTGTTACTCGATACTTTCTAATGCATACTTGTTTATATTGACACGTGGTGTTTTAAACAATATTCTTCAATTAAGGACACCTTTTACGCATGTCGAGCTTGTGCGCTATCGTGTGCTTAGCTGTTGTGTAGCTGCGAGCTCCAAGTTGCCTAAAGGCTGCCATGTTTGCCTTTTGTAAATGACTTCACCAAAACACAAGAAAAAGTCCAACCTGGAGGACATTTAAATGTTGACTGGTTGTCAGCTTTGCACAAGTAAACAAGGCTGGTTGTTTCGGCGCTAATATGGGACATTGTATATACAAGCCGATAACCGATACATGTTTTTTTTTGCTGATATTGCGCAGATATCAATATCAGATCAGGACACCTGCATTAAAAATATTATTTTTAATGCAGATTGCTGTTGCAGATGAGTGAGCACACTATGTGATAATGGCCTCAACTCACTGCAATCAATGGAACAGTGTCTACAAAGCTGTGGCTTGGGGACAGGCGACTGGTCACCTGGTGCTCCACCAGATCCCCCTGCTAAGCTGGCCTCTCCGGGGTAAACCTCCCCGAAGCCCCCTCATGTCTGACACCACCAGGCCCTTCAAATTCCACTCTTGGATGCAGGATTAGGTAATATTCCCCAGATAGTGTCTTTTTCTCCATTTCTATCATTCTCTGCACCTTTCTATTCTTGACGTCGCAACCCTCCCTGGCTCTCCTCGCCCTCTTGAAGTGCTTGTTCAACTAAGGGCACGTCTATCCTCAGGGGTCCTTGCGTTTTTAAGTGCCTCCAGAAAAGGTTAGTTGGCAGGTAATTGTCCGGCCGTGGTTAGGCTTATCTTAATTGTGGGTGCTTGAGTACAGGCTACACTTCCTTTGATGAAGGTACATATGTGGAATGATTGAAGAAACTGGGAGGATGGGTGGAGATAATAGTTATAAATAAATAAATAAATGGGTTATACTTGTATAGCGCTTTTCTACCTTCAAGGTACTCAAAGCGCTTTGACAGTATTACCACATTCACCCATTCACACACATTCACACACTGATGGCGGGAGCTGCCATGCAAGGCGCTAACCAGCAGCCATCAGGAGCAAGGGGTGAAGTGTCTTGCCCAAGGACACAACGGACGTGACTAGGATGGTAGAAGGTGGGGATTGAACCCCAGTAACCAGCAACACTTCGATTGCTGGCACGGCCACTCTACCAACTTCGCCACACCGTCGTAGCAAGTGCCTGCATTTTTTTGTAAATAACAAATTTTACTGAATATTTATATATTTCAGTAGCATTTATTTTTGCATCAATGTACTGTTTTCATTTTAAAGTGTTCAGTTGTTTTTTTTCTTATTGATCCTACGCATGCAAAGTGAAAAAAAGCATTGCTGATCCTCCTGCGTTTAACATCCAAATGACTGTATCAACTAGTATACCAAGTATTTTTTGGTACCGGTTCCTAATTAAGTCAATCCATGAGAGACCATGAAGATTCCAGACTAACAATACTGCTATCGGTATTCTTTGTTCCACCGGGCCGACACTATTATGACACGTTGTCACATTCAGTTCAGCTGCCGCTGCTACACATCAAAATCAGCTTTGAATAATGACAAATAAGGAAGCAACACCACACAAAAGTTTGTACCACTACGACATTTCCTCCTCCAAAGTTCCCCAAATTCACGCACGTTGTGTCAGTTTGAAGTGAGCGCACTTTACTCACGACGAGTCACGTCCGCGTTTTATCAACCGTCCTCCTAGCGATATATTAATCCACAGGCCGAAATGAATCCACTCAAAAAAGAGAACAATTGATATACCTCCCTCCCAGATCTTAATCAAGGCTCAAGTCGTTCGTTTTTCTCACAGACATTTATTTTAGCCACATCTTTTTCACGTTACCAACGATGGTAATTGTCCGCTGCCTCAGGAGTCCTATGAGCCAAAAGAACCCGATAGGACTCCTTCTTCAGCTTGACGGCATCCCTCACCGCCGGTGTCCACCAACGGGTTCTAGGATTACCGACACGACAAGCACCAACTACCTTGCGGCCACAGCTCCAATCAGCCGCCTCGACAATAGAGGCGCGGAACATGGTCCATTCGGACTCAATGTCCAGCACCTCCCTCGTGACATGTTCAAAGTTCTTCCGGAGGTGGGAATTGAAACTCTCTCTGACAGGAGACTCTGCCAGACGTTCCCAGCAAACCCTCACAATGCGTTTGGGCCTGCCAGGTCTGTCCGGCATCCTCCCCCACCATCGCAGCCAACTCACCACCAGGTGGTGATCGGTAGAAAGCTCCGCCCCTCTCTTCACCCGTGTGTCCAAAACATGAGGCCGCAAATCCGATGACACAACTACAAAGTCGATCATGGAACTGCGGCCTAGGGTGTCCTGGTGCCAAGTGCACATATGGACACCCTTATGTTTGAACATGGTGTTCGTTATGGACAATCTGTGACGGGCACAAAAGTCCAATAACATAACACCGCTCGGGTTCAGATCCGGGCAGCCATTCTTCCCAATCACGCCTCTCCAGGTTTCACTGTCGCTGCCAACATGAGCATTGAAGTCCCCCAGTAGAACGAGGGAATCACCCGGGGGAGCACTCTCAAGTACTCCCTCGAGTGAATCCAAAAAGGGTGGGTACTCTGAGCTGCGGTTTGGCGCGTAAGCGCAAATCACAGTCAGGACCCGTTCCCCCACCCGAAGGCGGAGGGAAGCTACCCTCTCGTCCACCGGGTTGAACTCCAACGTACAGGCTCTGAGCCGGGGGGCAACAAGAATTGCCACCCCAGCCCGTTGCCTCTCACTGCCGGCAACGCCAGAGTGGAAGAGAGTCCAGCCCCTCTCGAGAGAACTGGTTCCAGAGCCCTTGCTGTGCGTCGAAGTGAGTCCGACTATATCTAGCCGGAACTTCTCCACCTCGCGCACTAGCTCAGGCTCCTTCCCCCCCAGCGAGGTGACGTTCCACGTCCCAAGAGCTAGCTTCTGTAGCTGAGGATCGGACCGCCAAGTGCCCTGCCCTTGGCTGCCGCCCAGCTCACATCGCACCCGACCTCTATGACCCCTGCTATGGGTGGTGAGCCCATTGGAGGGGGGACCCACGTTGCCTCTTCGGGCTGTGCCCGGCCGGGCCCCATGGGGACAGGCCCGGCCACCAGGCGCTCGCCATCGTGCCCCACCTCCGGGCCTGGCTCCAGAGGGGGGCCCCGGTGACCCGCGTCCGGGCAAGGGAAATCTGGGTTCCTTGCTTGTTTTCTTCATAGAGGTCTTCGAGCTGCTCTTTGTCTGATCCCTCACCTAGGACCAGTTTGTCTTGGGAGATCCTACCAGGGGGCATAAAGCCCCAGGACAACATAGCTCCTAGGATCATTGGGACACGCAAACTCCTCTACCACGTTAAGGTGGCAGCTCAATCTTTATTTATATAGCCCTAAATCACAAGTGTCTCAAAGGGCTGCACAAGCCACAACGACATCCTCGGTACAAAGATATATATATACAGGGGAGGAGCCAGGGCATGGAGGCAGAGTGGAACACAGAGGACAACGCCCCAGCTTTGGCCGCATCATCGAGGGGCGGTACATTCCCCTGTTCCTGCTCAATCAGCCTGAAGTGCCACCAGCTGTGCGGCCAGGTGGGGCCCAGCTACAAACTGTTCTTAACTCTGCCTCATTCAGGTCTGGCTCTCCTCTGTGTCAAGGCAGGTGCATCAGGCGGTAAGTGAAACATCCACTATTTCCCCATTAATTACATTATTAGGGAAATGTTTTCTGATATTATGTTTTCTCTTACCTACGACATGTAAAAGAAGTGTGCTGGGTGAAGAATTGAGAGCCCCGGATGGGAGATATTTATGTTGTTGACACTTTAAGTTTGATACTTCCACACCCTGCCCTTCCTACAACGACTTGTGCAATAAATGCCCTTTTCGGCTTTTTGCAAACCCACTCCTGTGTCTTGGTGAGAATCAGGTGCCACAATATATATACATATATGTATGTATATATATATATATATATATATATGTATATGGATGGGTACCGAATTCGGTACTTGTATTGGCACCGACTGAATTCCGTCGGGTATTGATTCACATAAAATTTAACATTTTAAAACGTTTGTATCACATGACGTCACGTCCGGTTGCAGACTTGGCCGGCCGGCTCAAACACTTGGTGGGCAAAAAAGCCCTCAAGCAGCACTCAGACAGCCTCAAGGTAATTTTGCAATTTTCCAAGACAACAAAGCAAGTATGCCTAATAAAAAACACTCGGATGTACAGTAAGGCTTCACTTTTCAAAAGGTGCGAGCTCGATACTAACTTACATAGGATTTGTCAAACACGTGCTCAAAACTACATCTAAGATGCACTTTACGATCCGACAGCTGGTGTGTAATAAATACAATACAAACGCTTTTTAAGGTGTTAGAAAAGACTGGATTCTGTTTAATGGCAAAGACTACTCCCTGACTAGGCAATACAATGTACAAATTCCGTTTCCATATGAGTTGGGAAATTGTGTTAGATGTAAATATAAACGGAATACAATGATTTGCGAATCATTTTCAACCCATATTCAGTTGAATATGCTACAAAGACAACATATTTGATGTTCAAACTCATAAACATTTTTTTTTTGCAAATAATCATTCACTTTAGAATTTGATGCCAGCAAAACGTGACAAAGAAGTTGGGAAAGGTGGCAATAAATACTGATAAAGTTGAGGAATGCTCATCAAACACTTATTTGGAACATCCCACAGGTGTGCAGGCTAATTGGGAACAGGTGGGTGCCATGATAGGGTATAAAAACAGCTTCCCAAAAAATGCTCAGTCTTTCACAAGAAACGATGGGGCGAGGTACACCCGTTTGTCCACAACTGCGTGAGCAAATAGTCAAACAGTTTAAGAACAACGTTTCTCAAAGTCCATAATGTCATCAAAAGGTTCAGAGAATCTGGAGAAATCACTCCAACCAACATTGAATGACCGTGACCTTCAATCACTCAGACGGCACTGTATCAAAAACCGACATCAATCTCTAAAGGATATCACCACATGGGCTCAGGAACACTTCAGAAAACCACTGTCACTAAATACAGTTTGTCGCTACATCTGTAAGTGCAAGTTAAATCTGTACTATGCAAAGCGAAAGCCATTTATCAACAACATCCAGAAACGCCGCCGGCTTCTCTGGGCCAGAGATTATCTGAGATGGACTGATGCAAAGTGGAAAAGTGTTCTGTGGTCTGACGAGTCCACATTTCAAATTGTTTTTGGAAATATTCGACATCGTGTCATCCGGACCAAAGGGGAAGCGAACCATCCAGACTGTTATCGACACAAAGTTCAAAAGCCAGCATCTGTGATGGTATGGGGGTGCATTAATGCCCAAGGCATGGGTAACTTACACATCTGTGAAGGCACCATTAATGCTGAAAGGTACATACAGGTTTTGGAACAACATATGCTGCCATCTAAGCGCCGTCTTTTTCATGGACGCCCCTGCTTATTTCAGCAAGACAATGCCAAGCCACATTCAGCACGTGTTACAACAGCGGGGCTTCGTAAAAAAAGAGTGCGGGTACTTTCCTTTGCCTGCCTGCAGTCCAGACCTGTCTCCCATTGAAAATGTGTGGCGCATTATGAAGCGTAAAATACGACAGCGGAGACCCCGGACTGTTGAACGACTGAAGCTCTACATAAAACAAGAATGGGAAATAATTCCACTTTCAAAGCTTCAACAATTAGTTTCCTCAGTTCCCAATCGTTTATTGAGTTTTGTTAAAAGAAAAGGTGATGTAACACAGTGGTGAACATGCCCTTTCCCAACTACTTTGGCATTTGTTGCAGCCATGAAATTCTAAGTTAATTATTATTTGCAAAAAAATAAATAAAGTTTATGAGTTTGAACATCAAAAATCTTGTCTTTGTAGTGCATTTAATTGAATATGGGTTGAAAAGGATTTGCAAATCATTGTATTCCGTTTATATTTACATCTAACACAATTTCCCAACTCATATGGAAACAGGGTTTGTAGTCTATATATTACCGCCATCTGCCAATGTCTTGGAATTGCAACTTCATTCAAAGTCCACGATAAAATACTTGCAAATGAGACTCAGAAGTTTAGGAATCCAAGGTATAACAGCAGGGTAGCACAGTTATCATTGTCAGCTCACTGTTAAATATTAAATTAAAAGTGAGATTGCCATTATCCCACATTTGGACTTTGTTTCACTATTTGCCTGTTTTTTGTATAATTTCCTGTTTTGGTTTTGCTTCCTGTTGGATTCCTTGTTTTGCTGCACCTTCACTTTTTGTTATGTTTCCTGCCAGCACACCTGTTTTCCATTAGTGAATCTATCCTGTTTAGTTTTCACATGTTGCTCCTTGCAAGTGCTGGATCATGCTGCACTAGATTTATTTTGCTTTGTTTTGATTTTGTCCCAAATAAAAAGCGCTTTTACCTGCACATTGCCTTCCTTGCTCTGTATCCTGGCAACACAATAATGTAACAGATATTTTATCATTATACAAATCAAAATCTATTTACAGATTAACACACATTTGTAGTCAAATTGGTATCGTTGAGTATGTGTATTGATTTCCAGGTACTGGGAATTGGTACCGTATGGATTCAAATGTGAAAGGGACCCATCCTTACACACACACACACACACACACACACACACACACACACACACACACACACACACACACACACACACACACACACACACACATATACACTCATATATATATATATATATATATATATATATATATATATATATGAGTGTCCACCCTGAGATTGGTAGGTTGTGAGTTCAAAACCCTGGCCGAGTCACACCAAAGCCTATAAAAATGGGACCCATTACCTCCCTGCTTGGCACTCACAATTAAGGGTTGGAATTGGGGGTTAAATCACCAAAAAATAATCCCGGGCGCGGCCACCGCTGCTGCCCACTGCTCCCCTGGTAGGTGATCAAGGGTGATGGGCCAGATCCAGATAATAATTTCGCCACACCTAGTGTGTGTGACAATCATTTGTACTTTTAACTAAAAAAATAAATATATAAATATATATACATACATATATACACACAAACAAATATATATGTATGTATGTATGTATGTATGTATGCATGTATGTATGTATGTATGTATATATGTGTGTAGCAGGTATATAATATATATTTTATGCATTCCACCAAAATTGATTGCTCTATTGCTAGTCATTGTCACTTTAATGTTGTAATTTTTTCAGCAAATAGTTCGTTTTGGGTGCATTTGTCATTTTATTTTGAAGTCATACCTTCTTCCGGTAGTGACGTTGTCGTCCTCACTTGCTGTTAAGACATGTCGTGAGGAGACTGGTGTGCTGCAGAGTCGTGTGTTAATGCTGCCGCATTACTTCCTTTGTATTTCATACAGAAATAAATACACCACCTGTTTCGGCTAAAGGCAACCACCGAGTCCCCTTGTCTTCCAAGCAACACCCGCGATACACAACGCAGTTTATATATATATATATATATATATATATATATATATATATATATATATATATATATATATATATATATATATGCATGTTTATATGTACTGTATGTATATATACATATACATATATATGTATATCTGTATATGCATATAGATGTGTGTGTGTGTGTGTGTGTGTATATACATACAGGTAAAAGCCAGTAAATTAGAATATTTTGAAAAACTTGATTTATTTCAGTAATTGCATTCAAAAGGTGTAACTTGTACATTATATTTATTCATTGCACACAGACTGATGCATTCAAATGTTTATTTCATTTAATTTTGATGATTGGAAGTGGCAACAAATGAAAATCCAAAATTCCGTGTGTCACAAAATTAGAATATTACTTAAGGCTAATACAAAAAAGGGATTTTTAGAAATGTTGGCCAACTGAAAAGTATGAAAATGAAAAATATGAGCATGTGCAATACTCAATACTTGGTTGGAGCTCCTTTTGCCTCAATTACTGCATTAATGCGGCGCGGCATGGAGTCGATGAGTTTCTGGCACTGCTCAGGTGTTATGAGAGCCCAGGTTGCTCTGATAGTGGCCTTCAACTCTTCTGCGTTTTTGGGTCTGGCATTCTGCATCTTCCTTTTCACAATACCCCACAGATTTTCTATGGGGCTAAGGTCAGGGGAGTTGGCGGGCCAATTTAGAACAGAAATACCATGGTCCGTAAACCAGGCACGGGTAGATTTTGCGCTGTGTGCAGGCGCCAAGTCCTGTTGGAACTTGAAATCTCCATCTCCATAGAGCAGGTCAGCAGCAGGAAGCATGAAGTGCTCTAAAACTTGCTGGTAGACGGCTGCGTTGACCCTGGATCTCAGGAAACAGAGTGGACCGACACCAGCAGATGACATGGCACCCCAAACCATCACTGATGGTGGAAACTTTACACTAGACTTCAGGCAACGTGGATCCTGTGCCTCTCCTGTCTTCCTCCAGACTCTGGGACCTCGATTTCTAAAGGAAATGCAAAATTTGCATGGTTGGGTGATGGTTTGGGGTGCCATGTCATCTGCTGGTGTCGGTCCACTCTGTTTCCTGAGATCCAGGGTCAACGCAACCGTCTACCAGCAAGTTTTAGAGCACTTCATGCTTCCTGCTGCTGACCTGCTCTATGGAGATGGAGATTTCAAGTTCCAACAGGACTTGGCGCCTGCACACAGCGCAAAATCTACCCGTGCCTGGTTTACGGACCATGGTATTTCTGTTCTAAATTGGCCCGCCAACTCCCCTGACCTTAGCCCCATAGAAAATCTGTGGGGTATTGTGAAAAGGAAGATGCAGAATGCTAGACCCAAAAACGCAGAAGAGTTGAAGGCCACTATCAGAGCAACCTGGGCTCTCATAACACCTGAGCAGTGCCAGAAACTCATCGACTCCATGCCACGCCGCATTAACGCAGTAATTGAGGCAAAAGGAGCTCCAACCAAGTATTGAGTATTGTACATGCTCATATTTTTCATTTTCATACTTTTCAGTTGGCCAACATTTCTAAAAATCCCTTTTTTGTATTAGCCTTAAGTAATATTCAATATTCTAATTTTGTGACACACGGAATTTTGGATTTTCATTTGTTGCCACTTCAAATCATCAAAATTAAATGAAATAAACACTTGAATGCATCAGTCTGTGTGCAATGAATAAATATAATGTACAAGTTACACCTTTTGAATGCAATTACTGAAATAAATCAAGTTTTTCCAAAATATTCTAATTTACTGGCTTTTACCTGTGTGTGTGTATATATATATATATATATATATATATATACATATATATATATATATATATATATATATATATATATATATATATATATATGTATGTATGTATGTATGTATGTATGTATGTATGTATGTATGTATATACATCCATGTCAATAGGAAGCTTTAGGGGAGTTAGAGTTTGCATTGCCCCAGTCAAAGGTTGTGAGTGACCAATAAAATATTGCCAGAGCGCCATCAATAACGCTGACATGCAGACTCATACAGTATGGGATTGTGGGTGCAGGCAGGAGGCCTGCTGTGCTGGCTCCAAGCAGAATAGATGAACAAGAGGCCAAAAGGTTACCGGGCAGACTACAAACCCGCTCCCTACTCCCCAACCTCTACCCGCTTATATGTGCATTTGATAGTGACAAGGGCAATTATAAAAGTGTATTTCAGACAGGTCAAATGGGAGAGGGCAAAGTGCAGAACCTTTCAAGCACCGGCTAGAGTCAAAGGTTAGCACGGACATAGGCATCACGGAGCGCCGCTGGGCTGCGGGATAATGGATTTAGGGCAATAAAGACATAGACTGATGAGATGAGGAAAGTGGAAATATCATCTCATTAATTTTGTATTCTTTTAATGACAATACATCACACATGCAGGGCACTCCATATTGAATCTACCAATTGCAGCACTAACTGATTGGCTTGTGTTCAGTACAACACTGTCTTTATGTGTACTGAACACCGTCTGTAAAAGTCCGTGACGTGCGGTGAGGTTGATGGCTGGTGAGGCACTGACTTCATCACAGTCATATTTACAAACATATGAACCCTAAAGAGTATCTTTTTCACCATTTGATTGGCAGCAGTTAACGGGTTATGTTTAAAAGCTCATACCAGCATTCTTCCCTCTTTGGCACTCAGCATCAAGGGTTGGAATTGGGGGTTAAATCACCAAAAATGATTCCCGGGTGCGGCGCCGCTGCTGCCCACTGCTCCCCTCACCTCCCAGGGGGTGATCAAGGGGATGGGTCAAATGCAGAGGACACATTTCAACACACCTAGTGTGTGTGACAATCATTGGTACTTTAACTTAACTTTAACTTTACACATACAAACTGTAGCACACAAAAAAGCACATTTAATAAAAAAAAACTTTATTATGGTCTTACCTTTACTTATAAATGAAGTCCATGCGCCACTCTTTCTGAACAAAAGCATCGATAACTTGTTTATAGAAGTCTTCCTTATCTTTCTTCAGTTTTAAAAGTCTTTCTGTCTCGATGGAGATCTTATTTAATTATTACCTCCTGCTTCGATTGAAAGTCCAGTTTAGGAAACTGTTCTGCCCTCACTATATGTGTTGAGGTTATACAGCTTGGCAGACAGCTAACAACCAATCCAGGACGTTCTAATAAAGTTCCAAAGCAGATGAATCCATTTAGGCTCTTTATTGTTGTTGATCTTGCTTTGTCTTGCACTGGACTTTTATTTTATTTTTTGTAAAACTGAAATACACACAATGACAATGTATAAGCTATATGATTCAATCAACACACTGAAATGCAATACACAATATGTAAACATCAGCTCCACACAAATACACAGCACCACCATCAAACAAACACTGCTGAGTGTTGAAACTATTTCTATGGTGGAAATACACGACCGGCAGCCATTTTAAGTCTTCAAAAATCCATTAAATTTGTGCACAAAAATAGTTTTTCAATACACATCTTACTATCAAATTTAGCCACTTTCCACCTTCATATTGAGCCACATAAACAAGTTAAACAGTTTACTTACAGACTTATCTTTTCCAAGGCTTGTAAGAGGTAACACAACTTGTCTACTTATTGTCTCATGAACTGAATTAACATCGTAAACCGGAAGTGCCCAAACTGATGACGCTCAGCATTTTCCAATCGCCACAAGGTGTGAGTAATAGTCCACAATCAAACGGGCATAACAAAAACTGTTTTATTTTAGATATGTAATCCTCCATGTTAAAAGTCCAGGCGAGGGAAAAAAATAAACAATCGCTACCTGTTGCTGCTTGTTGTCACTTATTCTGCAGCCGAGTAGTCTCAAAAATGATCCGGGGTCATTAGCGCCCTCTACCACCAGGAGGCAGGATTACTGGAGCCTCAGCCAGTGCGTCTTCGCAGCCGTTTTATGATTGCTCAGCACAAGAAATACGTTACACACATACAGTTGTTGACAAAATACACTGTACATTATATACCTCAGCTAACTAAACTATGGAAATGTATAAAATAATTCATATAGCAATACGGTCTCACTGCACAGTAGGCTAGCAGTTAGCCGAGTCATTGCGCAATCCATGGTGAGGCTCAACTGGCTGCTGATCACTGCAAGTCTCTTCTCAGTATTTGAACGGCAAATGTGAAAATTCAGCGATTTTGAATAAAAATAATCTAAAACTGGTGAAGTTAAATGGAAAATAACTTTATAGTATAATCACTGGATACATATAACAATTTAATTTTTTTTTTTTCTTTTTGAATTTTTTTTCTTTCCATGATGGCACGTGAGGCCCCGCCTCACCTGCCTCCCCTGACTGCACGTCACTGGTAAAAGCATCATGCTTCCTGGCTTTAATGAGTAAAGTCGAGGAAGGTCAGGCTATGTATTTAGCACAAGTGACCAATACCGAATGCAAAAGGTCGAAGTAGAATTGCCCGACTCGGAGCCGAACATTTGCTCATCCACATTTAGTATGCATCCTAGTGGCAGTGATTTATGGCGGGAGATAAGTACACGGATGGGAAGAAAACACTGTCTTTCTCCTATCCCGTCAGCCTCGGTAAATACACTACTCACTCATATCAATCACAGTGTCACAGTGAATCGCCAGCGTAGGCTTCCTGCTCAGATTAAAAAACGTCTTTTTTTTTTTTCTTGCTCTGCGTTCTCGCTGAAGCTCTGGGGAGCACACTGGCTGTATTGTGCGGTATTAGCATTTCAAACAGCTGCGCTACAAAAGTAGTTATATGTTGAATGTCAGCAGTCTGCTTTTAGTTACGTGCCATGCGCCATGAATAGATTCCGTACTCTATCAATCATACGGTATACGCAAGCAAGGCGTCAATTAATCATGTAAATGCAGAGGGATATTGGATGAATAAAAAGACTACAATTAAACAAAAACTAAATTACGGTATGTACTACCTTCAGTGATGTCCGACTTCAATGATTACCGTATTTTCCGCACTATAAGGCGCACCGGATTATTAGCCGCACCTTCAATGAATGGCATATTTCATAACTTTGTCCACCAATAAGCCGCCCCGGACTATAAGCCGCGCCTACGCTGCGCTAAAGGGAATGTCAAAAAAACAGTCAGATAGGTCAGTCAAACTTTAATAATATATTAAAAACCAGCGTTCTAACAACTCTGTTCACTCCCAAAATGTACGCAAATGTGCAATCACAAACAGTAAAATTCAAAATAGTGCAGAGCAATAGCAACATAATGTTGCTCGAACGTTAATGTCACAACACACAAAATAAACATAGCGCTCACTTTCTGAAGTTATTCTTCATTCGTAAATCCTTCGTCTTCGGTGTCCGAAGTGAAAAGTTGGGCAAATGTGAGATCCAAAATGGCCGGTTCCGTCTCGTCGAAGTCATCGGAGTCAGTGTCACTGTTATCCAGCAGTTCTGTGAATCCTGCCTTCCGGAAAGCTCGGACCACAGTTGTGACCGAAATATCTGCCCAGGCATTTACGATCCACTGGCAGATGTTGGCGTCGTCTGGCGCTGCCTCCCTGTCTTAGTGAAGGTGTGTTCGCCTTCTGTCATCCACTGTTCCCACGCAGTTAGCAGTCTAGCTTCGAATGCCCTGTTGACACCAATATCTAGCGGCTGGAGGTCTTTTGTCAATCCACCCGGAATGACGGCGAGTAGTGAATTAAGCGCGTAAGCGTGTCTCTTAACGTGATGTTATGAGCTAGCAAATATAACAACTACACTACCCAGCATGCAACGATAGTTACGGGCATGCGCGGTAGCCCTGAGAAGCGTTGTATGCTGGCAGTTAGAATGTGGTTATGAGCACGCTGTGAGTAAACGTTGAGAACTCAGTTAACACGCCTCGTCTGCATTATTTATAATTAGACAGACAACACACTTAATAGGAGCCATTTTGGGGTCTTTACATAAACACACAAATGGAAATGAAACGTCACATATCCCAGCATGCACCGCGCGCTTCTTCGTCATCCACTGTTCCCACGCAGTTAGCAGTCTAGCTTCGAATGCCCTGTTGACACCAATATCTAGCGGCTGGAGGTCTTTTGTCAATCCACCCGGAATGACGGCGAGTATTGAATTAAGCGCGTAAGCGTGTCTCTTAATGTGATGTTATGAGCTAGCAAATATAACAACTACACTACCCAGCATGCAACGATAGTTACGAGCATGCGCGGTAGCCCTGAGAAGCGTTGTTGTATGCTGGGAGTTAGAATGTGGTTATGAGCACGCTGTGAGTAAACGTTGAGAACTCAGTTAACACGCCTCGTCTGCATTATTTATAATTAGACAGACAACACACTTAATAGGAGCCATTTTGGGGTCTTTACATAAACACACGAATGGAAATGTAACGTCACATATCCCAGCATGCACCGCGCGTTTCTTCTTCTTCCGGGGGCGGGTGGTTGCTTACAGTACAAGAAGAAGCGCTTCCTGTTCTATGGGGGCGGGTGCTTACCTTGGCGGTTGCTTGCGTAGAAGAAGAAGCGCTTCCTGCTCTACCGGGAAAAAAGATGGCGGCTGTTTACCGAAGTTGCGAGAACGAAACTTTATGAAAATGAATCTTAATATTTATCCATATATAAAGCGCACCGGGTTAAAAGCCGCACTGTCAGCTTTTGAGTAAATTTGTGGTTTTTAGGTGCGGCTAATGGTGCGGAAAATACGGTACCTGTCAAAATACCGTAATTTATGTCACCACATGACCATTTCTTGGAGAAATACTATACAGGAACACATTTACGCACTACTGCGCATTTATACCCCTCAACAGTGTACATAACGGGCTATTTTCTGGTGCATTTGAAAATCAATAAATCCGCATCAGCAATTAAAACATATTCTATGTGGTACTGTCAAAATTAAAATTGCAAAAAACAAATTACATGTGAAAAATTAAAGAAACAAAATATTTGAACTAACAATTTGTAGTACCCATTCGACGCCGTATAAGCCAGTGGTACCCCTCGTAGTGGGTTGATTTGAGTGGAAATGGCGGGCATTTCCCCATTTCATCGCCGGGACAGCTGAGCTAGCATCCGGGGTTGGCCGACATCGTCTCACAAAATGTAGTCTCTCTTTTAATATCCTTCTTGAAAATGGCCTTGCAAATATATATCTGCCACCTAATCATACTTGCCAACCTTGAGACCTCCGATTTCAGGAGGTGGGGGCTGGGAGGCGTGGTCGGGGGTGGGGTGGGGCGTGGTTGGGGGCGTGGTTAAGAGGGGAGGAGTATATTTACAATGTTTTGTTTCGGCTTAACTTCTTTCAATAACATCAAATCAACTTGTGATTTTATGAATGTGTGTTCCATGTAACTTTTATCTCAAAAAGCACATGATTTCGACACATATTGGAAAACAATACCATCTTGATATTTTACTCTTTTTATACCACACAGACTTTAAAGTAGACACTAGAAGGCATCCATTGTTTAATGAAATTAAACAATGGATGTCCGCTAACTTCTTGCAACTCAACGCCAAGAAAACGGAAATGCTGATTATCGGTCCTGCTAAACACCGACATTTATTTAATAATACCACCTTAACATTTGACAACCAAACAATTACACAAGGCGAATCAGTAAAGAATCTGGGTATTATCTTCGACCCAACTCTCTCGTTGGAATCACACATTAAGAGTGTTACTAAAACGGCCTTCTTTCATCTCCGTAATATCGCTAAAATTCGTTCTATTTTATCCACTAGCGACGCTGAGATCATTATTCATGCGTTCGTTACGTCTCGTCTCGACTACTGTAACGTATTATTTTCGGGTCTCCCTATGTCTAGCATTAAAAAATTACAGTTGGTACAAAATGCGGCTGCTAGACTTTTGACAAGAACAAGAAAGTTTGATCATATTACGCCTATACTGGCTCACCTGCACTGGCTTCCTGTGCACTTAAGAAGTGACTTTAAGGTTTTACTACTTACGTATAAAGTGCTACACGGTCTAGCTCCGTCCTATCTTGTCGATTGCATTGTACCATATGTCCCGGCAAGAAATCTGCGTTCAAAGAACTCCGGCTTATTAGTGATTCCCAGAGCCCAAAAAAAGTCTGCGGGCTATAGAGCGTTTTCTATTCGGGCTCCAGTACTATGGAATGCCCTCCCGGTAACAATTAGAGATGCTACCTCAGTAGAAGCATTTAAGTCCCATCTTAAAACTCATTTGTATACTCTAGCCTTTAAATAGCCCCCCTGTTAGACCAGTTGATCTGCCGTTTCTTTTCTTTTCTCCTCTGCTCCCCTTTTCCTTGAGGGGGGGGGGGGCATAGGTCCGGTGGCCATGGATGAAGTGCTGGCTGTCCAGAGTCGGGACCCGGGGTGGACCGCTCGCCTGTGCATCGGCTGGGAACATCTCTACGCTGCTGACCCGTCTCCGCTCGGGATGGTGTCCTGCTGGCCCCACTATGGACTGGACTCTTACTATTATGTTGGATCCACTATGGACTGGACTCTCACAATATTATGTCAGACCCACTCGACATCCATTGCTTTCGGTCTCCCCTAGAGGGGGGGGGTTACCCACATATGCGGTCCTCTCCAAGGTTTCTCATAGTCATTCACATCGACGTCCCACTGGGGTGAGTTTTTCCTTGCCCGTATGTGGGCTTTGTACCGAGGATGTCGTTGTGGCTTGTGCAGCCCTTTGAGACACTTGTGATTTAGGGCTATATAAATAAAGATTGATTGATAAAGATTGAGTGAAAACACTTACTCAGAGCATATTGTCAAATGACTGTACTGTTGTTACAATTTTAACTAATTATAGTAATAATTAGTTGTGATTACAGAAATAAACACCATCAAAGGCGTTCTTATTCTATGCTGTTTCCACAAGTTGCAGACATTCTTTGAAATTCTCAGATTTCAAGAAGAGAATGACCCCTGTAGAGCCCATCAAGATTCCGAGCCAAGGTGGCAGTAGTGGGGCAGTACAAGTACCTGGGAGTCCACTTGAACAACAGACTGGACTGGAAGGACAACAGCAAAGGTGCATACAAGAAGGGCATGAGCAGGCATTTTTTCCCTGAAGATGATTAGGTCCTTTAATGTGTGCAGCAAGCTGTTGGAGATCTTTTTTCAGTCTGTTGTGGCCAGTGCCCTGTACTTTGCAGTGGTCTGTTGGGGGAGCAGCACCAGCAAAAGGGACTTAAACTGGATTGACAAACTGATCCGGAAAGCCGGCCAAACTATTGGCACGCAGTTGGAGGCGTTTGTGTCAGTGAGGGACAGGGGGACACTGGACAAACTGCTCGCCATCATGGACAATCCTGCACACCCACACCATCAGACTATTGAGGGACAGCGGAGCTCATATTCCAACAGGCTCCTTCAGTTTCGTTCCCACAGTGTTCCAATCAAGAACTCCTTCATTCCACATTCCATCCAGCTGTATAATCACTCACCATACAGCAATAGATGATATCTGTCTATTACCTGAAATATACTGAATGTATATTTTCTGCTGGATCTACTCTCTATTTTATGCTGCCCTTGTTTTTTTTTGCTGCAGCTGTTACATATACTGTAATATTGTACATGGTAATTGTTATATATTGTATGTATTATATAAACATACAACATAATATAATATATTAGTATATATTTAATACTGTATATAGAAAATGTAAATATTACATATATGTTATATTTTATATTGCTACTACGGTACATTTTTAGTCTTCTTTATACCTGCATTATCCTTTCCATCCTTACACTTTCCATCCTTTGTAACTGAGCTACTGTGTGGAACAATTTCCCTTGTGGATCAATAAAGTTTGTATAAGTCTAAATTAGAGATGTCCGATAAAATCGGCCTGCCGATATTATCGGACGATAAATGCGTTAAAATGTCATATCGGAAATTATCGGTATGGTTTTTTTTATTATCGGTATGGTTTTTTTAAAGTTTTTTTTTAATTAAATCAACATAAAAAACACAAGATGCACTTCCAATTAGTGCACCAACCCCAAAAACCTTCCTCCCCATTTACACTCATTCACACTCATTCACACAAAAGTGTTGTTTCTTTCTGTTATTAATATTCTGGTTCCTACATTATATATCAATATATATCAATACAGTCTGCAAGGGATACAGTCCGTAAGCACACATGATTGTGCGTGCTGCTGGTCCACTAATAGTACTAACCTTCAACAGTTAATTTTACAAATGTTCATTAATTACTAGTTTCAATATAACTGTTTTCATATTGTTTTACTTTCTTTTTAATTCAAGAAAATGTTTTTAATTTATTTATCTTATTTTTTATTTTTTTTAATTTTTTTTAAAGTACCTTATCTTCACCATACCTGGTTGTCCAAATTAGGCATAATAATGTGTTGATTCCACGACTGTATATATCGGTTGATATCAGTATCGGTTGATATCAGTATTGGTAATTAAAGAGTTGGACAATATCGGATATCGGCAAAAAGCCATTATCGGACATCCCTAGTCTAAATCTAAGTATGTTTTACACTTAAAAAATAATGTATCTTCCAACAAATGTACCCACGCTTGTTAAAAGCATTTTTCAACTGTTGAGAGCGGTCTACAGCGTTAATTTCTGTTGGTAAATGAAAGATAATGAGATTATCCTCAAAATTCATCATCTCTGTCATGCTATAGCTTTGTGAGGTCAGTGTTGTAAATAAAATCTGTTCTTAATTACAGCTTAAAAATATAAATACACTTAAACTAGTAAGTAAATGTTTATAAGCTACATTACCCAAAGGGCTTAGCACTGTCGACAGAGACAGGAGGTAAGTCTGAGCTACGTGGGAGGACAATCATTTTGCTGTTTGATCAATAAAACTACAAATATTGTTACATGTTGTTGTTCCTGCTTTGTCTATAGAAGAAGCAAACATTTATTTTGATGGGAGAGTTGACGTGCATGTTAGGAGCATCTTTCAGAGACATATTTGAGTGGTGGAAATGAAGCCGATTGGCCAAAATGGGCAGGGAAGGTGCGGACTTTGGACAAAGTTGCATAACTCGTACGAATGGGTTGATTTTGCCTGAACTGGTACAATCACAAATGGAACAAGAAATTAAATTTTCGTCTTCGTAACAAAAATGAATTTGGAATGAAAGAGATAGGCTCCAGCGCCCCCGCGACCCCAAAGGGAATAAGCGGTAGAAAATGGATGGATGGAATTCCTCCTATTAATAAGCCATTGCAAACTAAAAACAAGAAATCAAGAAATTATTCAAGATACATGTTAGCCGCACACATTTTTTTGGTGATACAATACGCCATTGCAAAGTTGTAAAGCTTTTATTAGAGACATGGGTAGGTGAAATCTAACCATAAAATGCTAATAATTTTACGTGGAATTTACATGCCAATTTCAACACTTCCACATTAGGTATTGCAAACTACAACTTAGATGCACTTTACAATCAAACAGCTGGTGTGTAATAAGTACAGTACTTACAGTATACACACTTTGTAGGTGTAAATCTAAGACTCCAATAGACTTGTAATTTCAGCTGCATGGCAAAGGCTACCTTCTGACTAGGCAACACAACATAGTCCAGGGGTCCCCAACTTTTTTTCCGCCATGGACCGGTTTAATGTATTTTCACAGACTGCTTTTCTACATGTGGTAGATAAAAAACAGCAAAAAAATGAGCATGAAAAATCAACTCACTATAACACTCAAGTTGTAATTTAAAGGGATTGTAATATACATCTATTAACAAGCTAATTGGTGTGTTTAGTGGGACAGGTGAAAGTTAAGTCGGAGAAAATACGGTAGTTTATAAATCGATTAATGTTTCTGTGCGGCCCGGTAGCAAATGCGTCACAGACCGGTGGTTGGGGACCACTGCCGTAGTCTATACACCACTGCCACCTAACGTCTTGGAATTGCAATTGCATACAAAGTTTATTATATAATACTTGCAAATGAAACTCAGAAATGCAACAAAACAAGATATAACAACTGAACGGCACAGTTATCATAATTAGCTCATTGTAGAATATTCAATACCAAATTAAGATTTTATTACGAAACAGATTCATATTTATTAGCAAAAGTACTGAAAATGTAATCAGTTGATTACCGATTTCTAGGGTCAGAGAATTGGCACAGTATCGGTTCAAATGTATACACTTGTACACAATTCTAGCTGTAACATATCACTGTGTGGGCACAATCTCATAAATTTGTGGCGCTCAATAAATCTGACCAAGTTGCACATGATCATTTGTTCCTTTTAATAGTTATAAATAGCGTCTTAAAAGCGAGACTGAAATTTATGCATTTGTTTTAATTAGGGATAGTCTTTAAACGTTTGTAAAACCTTTTTAAAGTTGTATTTAAGAAAAGTTATGAGATTTTAATAGAATTTTTGACATTTTAAGCCGTTAAATAGAAATTATTAGATGTAAGACAATTTAAAGCTTTTTAAGACCTCGCGGGTACTCTGTATATTGTATGTGATAATTGATATAATAGTTATGTGACTATAATTTAGGACACCAATAAGGCTACTCAGCTGACCCCAGTACTGGGGGTTGTTGGGCAACTTACTGGTTTTGCAAGCACACATTTATGGTTTCAGTATCGATAATAAAACAAATCAATTCTAATTAAAATCATTTTCCTCTCTTATGTCGTCTGTAGGCTAAAGCCGGACAGCTGTCCAGCATTTTGCATAAGTAGCCGCTCAGGGGAGGTCATGACTGGGACAGCAATCTAACTCTATATCCCGGCTTTTTGAGTTTTGCAGGCCCCTTGAACTTAAATGTTTCCCATGTCCCTTTGAACAACTCAAATGGGAAAAACAGCCGTCACTAGTGTACCGTAGGCTTTTTAAAAGTACCCCCAAGTGGTTTTGAATCGAGCCAGAAAAGCCCAAAAAGAAAACATTGTCTTGAAATGCATGCCAAAAAGGAAACACGGTCTAATACGCTGCTTTTTAACCTGAAGCATAGAAGCCTGTTTTTGTTTCCCTTCAAAAGAAAAAAAAAAATATCCATCCTTATTGCATGGTATATTTTCCCACTGTGGGATGAAGAGGTGATAATGCACTACAACAAGGAACTAGTATATGTACTTTAACTGATCTTTTTAGTGTTTGCTTTCCTTTTAGTTTGTGTTTCAATTCATAAACCTCTGGCACTAAATAAAAAATATGTTTCTTGACATGAAATTAGGCTTGTTCAAAAATTGGTATCAATTAATAGAAAAACTAATGCAATATACAGTGTTACCTTCACTTATGAGAACCTCAATTTCAACGAGTAATTTGAGATACGAGCAGTCTATCGGCTTTCACTTATGCTTTTAGTTGCAAGCATAATTTGAGCTACGAGCCCAACCGGGTGCCAATTGAAGTAATATTTGTCACAGGCAAGTGCGGTTTGCGCAATAAAGAGTTAATATATTGTCACACTTTGTTGTTCCGGCTTTGTTTACACATTAAAAACGTAAGTTTTAAATCAAATGTTGACATGTGCTTTTGAGCGACGCTCAGAAGTCGACACAATCCTGCCTTCCAACCACAAGAACTGAGAAAGTTAGTGCAAAGAAAAAGAGGAACAAACCATTAAAAACATGTCTTACCTGGTGGGTCGGCCACGCCACATCACACAAGATGCAGCCAGCGTCTGCGGCATGCAGCCATAAATATCCAAACGATGCACATTAATCCATGACAATATTGAGAAGCTGCAGATGCTGTTTGACGTGTTTCAGTTTGTTCGGTCTAATCCTGATTCAAGCATTACCTTTGGTACAGACATACATGTCAGTTGTTAACTCTGACCTCTCCAGTCCGTCACTCAAATATGCCTCTGTGCAACATTAACAATTTCCTAGTTCCGGTTGTTACACGGCGGAGAAGCAGCTCGTAGAAGACACCTAAGGTATATGCTGAATAATATTATTATATTTTTCTAGGGCTATCAATATTAATTAGTTTGTTCATGTGATTAATCACAAAAAAATATCACATTAATCACAATTACATTTAGATTAATCACGCAATTTATTTTGACTGCACAAGCTCTTTTGACCTTTTTCCTCCCACCTCCAAAGACATGCACTTGGGGATAGGTTGATTGGCAACACTAAATGGTCCCTAGTGTGTGAATGTGAGTGTGAATGTTGTCTGTCTATCTGTGTTGGCTCTGTGATGAGGTGGCGACTTGTCCAGGGTGTACCCCACCTTCCGCCCGATTGTAGCTGAGATAGGCTCCAGCGCCCCCCGTGACCCGGAAGGGAATAAGCGGTAGAAAATGAATGGATGGATGGATCTATTTAGCCCATCAAGATCCAGGGCCGGGAGGTGGCAGTAGTGGGACAGTACAAGTACCTGGGAGTCCACTTGAACAGCATACTGGACTGGAAGGACAACAGCAAAGGTGTATACAAGAAGGGCATGAGCAGACTCTTTTTCCTGAGGAAGCTTAGGTCCTTTAATGTGTGCAGCAAACTGTTGGAGATCTTTTTTCAGTCTGTTGTGGCCAGTGCCCTGTACTTTGCAGTGGTCTGTTGGGGGAGCAGCACCACCAAAAGGGACTTAAACGGGATTGACAAACTGATCCGGAAAGCTGGCCAAACTATTGGCACGCAGTTGCAGGCGTTTGTTTTAGTGAGGGACAGGAGTATACTCGACAAACTGCTCGCCATCATGGACAATCCTGCACACCCACTCATTCAGACAGGCTCCCGCAGCTTCGTTCCCACAGTGTTCGATTCAAGAACTCTTTCATTGCACACTCCATCCAGCTGTATAATCACTCGCCGTACAGCAATAGATGATATCTGTCTATTACCTGACACCTTCTATGTTAGCTACCTCTCTTTGTTTATAATGTCTATTTTCTGCTAGATCTACTCTCTATTTTATGCTGCCCTTTTTTTTTTTGCTGCAGCTGTTACATATACTGTAATATTGTACATGGTAATTGGGATTTGTTATGTATTGTATATATTATATAAAAATATAATAGAATATAATAATATAGTAAATCAGTATATAATATATACTGTATATATATTATGTAAATATTACATATATGTTATATTTTATATTGCTACTACGGTACATTTTTAGTCTACTTTATACCTGCATTATCCTTTCCATCCTTACACTTTCCATCCTTTGTAACTCAGCCACTGTGTGGAAAAAAAATCCCTTGTGGATCAATAAAGTTTGTCTAAGTCTAAGTCCAACTCTAACTGCAGGAAAATTGCGGGGTGGACTTGTCACTGGAACAAGTACAGTTTAAAAATAATATAGTACTTGACTTGTTATAATATTTCTTTTGAAAAACATTTCTGCCATTTTAAAAGCAGCCATGATTTATATACAGGTAAAAGCCAGTAAATTAGAATATTTTGAAAAACTTGATTTATTTCAGTAATTGCATTCAAAAGGTGTAACTTGTAGATTATATTTATTCATTGCACACAGACTGATGCATTCAAATGTTTATTTCATTTAATTTTGATGATTTGAAGTGGCAACAAATGAAAATCCAAAATTCCGTGTGTCACAAAATTAGAATATTACTTAAGGCTAATACAAAAAAGCAGATGACATGGCACCCCAAACCATCACCCAACCATGCAAATTTTGCATTTCCTTTGGAAATCGAGGTCCCAGAGTCTGGAGGAAGACAGGAGAGGCACAGGATCCACGTTGCCTGAAGTCTAGTGTAAAGTTTCCACCATCAGTGATGGTTTGGGGTGCCATGTCATCTGCTGGTGTCGGTCCACTCTGTTTCCTGAGATCCAGGGTCAACGCAGCCGTCTACCAGCAAGTTTTAGAGCACTTCATGCTTCCTGCTGCTGACCTGCTCTATGGAGATGGAGATTTCAAGTTCCAACAGGACTTGGCGCCTGCACACAGCGCAAAATCTACCCGTGCCTGGTTTACGGACCATGGTATTTCTGTTCTAAATTGGCCCGCCAACTCCCCTGACCTTAGCCCCATAGAAAATCTGTGGGGTATTGTGAAAAGGAAGATGCAGAATGCCAGACCCAAAAACGCAGAAGAGTTGAAGGCCACTATCAGAGCAACCTGGGCTCTCATAACACCTGAGCAGTGCCAGAAACTCATCGACTCCATGCCACGCCGCATTAACGCAGTAATTGAGGCAAAAGGAGCTCCAACCAAGTATTGAGTATTGTACATGCTCATATTTTTCATTTTCATACTTTTCAGTTGGCCAACATTTCTAAAAATCCCTTTTTTGTATTAGCCTTAAGTAATATTCTAATTTTGTGACACACGGAATTTTGGATTTTCATTTGTTGCCACTTCAAATCATCAAAATTAAATGAAATAAACATTTGAATGCATCAGTCTGTGTGCAATGAATAAATATAATGTACAAGTTACACCTTTTGAATGCAATTACTGAAATAAATCAAGTTTTTCAAAATATTCTAATTTACTGGCTTTTGCCTGTATACAGTATATGTACAGTAATATTATCGACCATCAAGCTATGGCTGCGCTCTCTATTTCCAACATACGTCACGTAAAGCAAAAGTTTTGCACAATACCTCACATTCATCTCTATTTGGTATTCACTACAGAGCATTTGAACCACATCAGAATCTATTACCACCATGCAGATTCTGCCCTGGCTGACAATACAAATCATGATAAGATGGAGCAGTGACTCCATAAACAACCGACGCTTACATATCACATCATATGAGCACTTGTCATCCACCATGATCATTTATTTGTATGGATAGACCCAAGCTATATGGATATCATTACAATCCTGTCTGTCTTTAACCTGTGACTATTACTGCTGCGTTCAAGCATCCGATAGAAGAGATAGACGTGGTTGCGTGTGTTTATCTGCGGGGGCATCAATCACTCGCTAGTTCCAATGCAGCTGTGTGTGAGGAGAGATTTATGCCACCATACATAAATCATCAGACCTCTTCAGTAAAATATGATTCTATCAATATGCCTGATCAATAGTGCATGCAAGACTGTGTAATTATTATAGAGGTCCGTATCAATAAAAGTGTCACGTGGAACTTCCTGCCAAAGGCTACGAGCGAGGAGTTTGAGGTTTGTCATGGTTCTGAGATCTCTGATTAGTTGCCCCATGAGGTCGACTCTACGCTGTGCTAGAACTTGGCGGGAGTTGTTTGGAAAGTGGGAATTTAATAAGAACACCTTGCAAGATTTGTGTAGATAGCATGGTGTCGGGATGTACGGTATACTGGTTGTGGAGGGGGGCGTGGCCTGCGGGCCTGCAGCGGAACGGGGTGTGCCAGGAACGGCCTCGAAGACAGCGACAGGTGCGTAGATGGCCCAGGTGAGCCTTGTCATCTAATCACCTGTCGCCCTTTATTAGCAGCAGCCGGGAGGAGAGAAGGAGGGGGAGCTGGAGTGAGAGCGAGAGCGAGTCTGACACAGACACGAAAGACAACTGCTGGAAAGCAACCCGCTAATTATTGCAAAATAAAGTGTGTTGTAACCCTGATCCGGGCTTTCATGTCAATGTTTGGTGGTCAGAAGAACCCCCAGGAGGGCAACCTCCACAATTTGGCGCCCAATCAAGCCGGGCCACCTGAGGCGACAGAAGCCGACCCCCTGACGGCTTTGGCGAGCATTCTCGCAGAGGTGACAACGGCCAGCCATCGACAGCTGGAGGCGGTCCGCCAACAAGTGGCCCAGCAGGGCCAAATCCTGCAGGCGCTGGCGGACCGGGTGGGAGCGGCGCGGCCAACATCAGTGGCGGTCTCCATACAGCGCATGGGGGAGAAGGAGGACCCCCATGCCTTCATAGACATTTTCGTGGCCACGGTGGAGACATGCGCATGGCCAAGAGAAGAGTGGGGAGTATGTCTCCTGCCGCTGCTGGCGGGGGAGGCGCAGAGAGCCCCGCTCAGCCTACCGGCGGCCTCCCGCGTACACTTCCCCGGTTCCGGGCTCTGCGGTTGGGGATGGAGGACCGCCCGTTCGTGCTTGGGCAGCGGCTCCGAGAGGCGGCGACGCGCTGGCTGCAGCCTGGTGAAGGCGACGACCAGGTGATGGAGCAGCTGATCCTAGAAAAGTTTCTGGAGGCGATCCCTGCGCGGACGGCGGCCTGGGTCCACTATCACCGGCCCCGAGACCTGGCAGCAGCGGTGACTCTCGCCGAGGACCACCTGGCGGTGCACCACGAGGCGCGACCGGCACCAACACCACGCGGACCGAGCGCGCAGAGGAAGGAGGCGGCGTCACCGGTCCCCGCGCACTTGACTCCCGTCTGCCTTGTCCCCACAGAACCCCACGCGCCCAGCACCGGCACCGCGCAGAGGGAGGAGGCGGCGCCGCCGCGCGGCTGACTCGTGTGAGTGTGCTTCCTCGCAGATCCCGGCTGCTGCGAATACGGTGCTTCCCGTGCAGACGGCCCCTCAAACGCCTGGGCAGGCGTGCTGGAGGCGTGGGCGGCCCGGTCACGTGCGCCAGAGACCTCCACGTGTGGAGGTGAGGCAGGTGATCCGGGTTGCCGGCCCTCCGGTGCCCTCCCCTGGCCCAGGTGAGACGTACTGTATACCGGTAAGGATACAAGGGAGTACATACCGGGCAATGGTGGATTCGGGTTGCGAGCAGTCCATGATCCAACAGAACCTGGTTCGACCCGGGGCTTTGACGCAGGCAGCACGGGTGAGAATTAGATGTGTTCATGGGGATGTGCACGAATACCCTGTGGTGCATGTGGAAATTCAATACGGCGGGCAAAAGCATAGTGTCAAGGTTGCTGTAAGTGCGCACCTTACGCACCCCTTAATCCTGGGTTCCAATTGGCCGGGGTTTAACCATTTAGTGACGTAATGTGTAGGGGTGCGTTCACGACCCGTAGGAAAGGGGAATATCTGCGCGGTTCTCAGCGGCGACGCGGGTTCATCCGACACTGCCAAGGGGTAACCGGCGGGGGCTTCGCAGGAAAGCCCCCCCGGTCCCCCACTGGCACCCTACAGAGGATTTACCCCCTGAGCAGTCCCGGGATGACACTCTGCGCACGGCCTGGGACCAGGTGGTTTCCATCGATGGTCAGCTGAGAACAGCGCAGGTATTCCCTCATTTTGCAATTATTAGGGATAGATTATACCGAGTGAGTCGTGACACTCAAACCGGAGAGGAGATCACCCAGTTGTTGGTGCCGAAACGCCGTCGGGAAATGGTTTTCCAGGCGGCGCACGTTCACCCCATGGCCGGACACATCGGGTATGATAAGACACTACACCGGGTAATGGTCCGTTTCTATTGGCCAGGCATCCGGGCAGACGTGCGCCGCTGGTGTGCGGCCTGCCCGGACTGCCACCTGGTCAATCCAGCAACCACCACCACAGGACCGGCCTCGAAGACAGCGATAGGTGCGTAGATGGCCCATGTGGGCCTTGTCATCAATCACCTGTCGCCCTTTATTAGCAGCAGCCGGTAGGAGAGAAGGAGGGGAAGCTGGAGTGAGAGCGAGAGCGAGTCTGACACAGACACGAAAGACAATTGCTGGAAAGCAACCTGCTAATTATTGCAAAATAAACTGTGTTGTAACCCTGATCTGGGCTTTCATCTCAATGTTTGGTGGTCAGAAGAACCCTATGGAGGGCAACCTCTACACCGGTATTAGTATAGTACCGCAATATTAATTAATAATTTTCGGTGCTATACCACTTCTGAAGCGTTCTGGTCCCACAACCCCCCACGCCCGGGTCGAAGTCACGTTGAGTCATTGCTGGTTTACGAGCAGAGGAGCATGTTCGGTAGCACACAATCACAGAGTACTTACAAGCAGAAGCAGTGTGTAGACAGAAAAGGGAGAACGGACGCATTTTGGCTTAAAAACTAACGATAAAGGTGAAGTTATAACACTGAAACGCCCTCAGGAAGGAGTGCTTTAAGACATGGCTAGCTAGCTAGCGGCTAACGTCCATCCGCCGTCGGCAGTGTTTAAGCGACTTCTAAATCTGGTCTCCATGGTGACGAATAAAGTAAGTTTCTTTCAAGTAACATTATCACTGGAGGACGAGGAATAGCTAAACATGCTTCACTACACACCTTAGCTCACCTGCATCAAAATGTAAACAAATGCCATGGGTGGATCTACACCTGACATCCACTGTAATGAAAACAAGTACATATACGTATCTAGTCGATACTACTATGATTACGTCGATATTTTTTGGCATCACGACATCTTCTTTCTTTTAAAAAAAATATATATTATGTTTATAAACTCAGGAAATATGTCCCTGGACACATGAGGAATTTGAATATGACCAATGTATGATCCTGTCACTACTTGGTATCGGATTGATACCTAAATTTGTGGTATCATCCAAAACTGATGTAAAGTATCAAACGACAGAAGAATAAGTGATTATTACATTGTAACAGAAGTGTAGACAGAACATGTTAAAAGAGAAAGTCAGCAGATATTAACAGTAAATGAACAAGTTCCATCCATCCATCTTCTTCCGCTTATCCGAGGTCGGGTCGCGGGGGCAGCAGCCTAAGCAGGGAAGCCCAGACTTCCCTCTCCCCAGCCACTTCGTCCAGCTCCTCCCGGGGGATCCCGAGGCGTTCCCAGGCCAGCCGGGAGACATAGTCTTCCCAACGTGTCCTGGGTCTTCCCCGTGGCCTCCTACCGGTCGGACATGCCCTAAACACCTCCTTAGGGAGGCGCTCAGGTGGCATCCTGACCAGATGACCGAACCACCTCATCTGGCTCCTCTCGATGCGGAGGAGCAGCGGCTTTACTTTGAGCTCCCCCCGGATGACAGAGCTTCTCACCCTATCTCTAAGGGAGAACCCCGCCACCCGGCGGAGGAAACTCATTTCGGCCGCTTGTACCCGTGATCTTGTCCTTTCGGTCATAACCCAAAGCTCATGACCATAGGTGAGGATGGGAACGTAGATCGACCGGTAAATTGAGAGCTTTGCCTTCCGGCTCAGCTCCTTCTTCACCACAACGGATCGATACAGCGTCCGCATTACTGAAGACGCCGCACCGATCCGCCTGTCGATCTCACGATCCACTCTTCCCTCACTCGTGAACAAGACTCCGAGGTGAACAATGAACATGTTGATTAATAATTAGTGTTCTACCACAAAATAATAGAATGACAAATGACACAATATGTTACTGCATACGTCAGCAGACTAATTAGGAGCCTTTGTTTGTTTACTTACTACTAAAAGACAAGTTGTCTAGTACGTTCACTATTTTATTTAAGGGCTTAATTGCAATAAGAAACATATGTTTAATGTACCCTAAGATTTTTTGTTAAAATAAAGCCAACAATGCAATTTTTTTGTGGTCCCCTTTAGAAAAGTACTGAAAAGTACCGAAAAGTATCGGAATCATTTTAGTACCAGTACCGGTACTAACATATTGGTATCATTACAACACTAGCATGGAGTGTGTTTCCTTGCACCTCTGCAGACATTACATATTATAAATGATTGAGGAAGATTATTCATTCCAAAGCAAGGACGGAGGGAGCAATGTAACACATTTGCATTGGGCAGGAGCAGAGTTAGTCTCGTTCACACACATATTGTACAGTACAGTAGAGAGAGAGAGGAGAGAGCATGCGAGCGTGAGGCAGGGACCAATGAGGCGGTTTATATCGGGTTTTGTCTCACAGCCACGGCCTCCTGGGAGAGAGGGGTCTGCCAATAACACTTAAGAGACAGAGCAGGAAAAGTAAGTGCTTTTATTACAGCTCATCACTCATGTAATTTCTGGCAGCATTTGTGATTACAGATCAAGTGATTGACTAACTACACATTTGGCGGCTGAGTTATGAACCGGGTTGCCTACCGCTCGCGCCCAGGCAGACTGTGCGCATCAGCTGTAACTCACCCCCCACCGAACCTGAGGCACTAAATCAAAGAGCGCATTTCAGCCGGAAGAGTTAAATAATAACTTGAGTTTTATTGTAAATCTGTCAGAAATTAAACCTGCATGAATGTAGTCTTGGCCCTGATGTTGCGCCGCATGGGGTGAAAACGCCTGGATGGAGGGGGATCAATAGAGGCCGCAGTGGAGATATTGATTGCTGACAGGTGTGTGTGTGTGTGTGTGTGCGTGCGTGTGTATGCGCAAGAGGTAGTTTCGAATCACCCCGTGGTTAGGTTTAGAGCACAGCTCAGGGTGTTAAATCGACAGTTCTCACCTTGAATCGATTGACAGGATACCTCCGTGCAGGCCATGGACACCATACACACAACCTACACTCGCACACCACAACAAACTTAAAGACAATGGGTTAGGATCGGGCACGTGCTTTTGTCTTATGTAGTCTTTCGAACTCAGTCAAGGAATGTCAAAGATTCAATGCAATTCAATACACCACTATGTAATATCTTTTTCTACAAACAAATATCATATAATGCCATGTCTTGCTAGGTATATTATTCCAATAGTAACTAAAGTAACCACAAAATTGAGAATAACTTTTTCACCCCAGGATGTGGAGACTGGAGACTGGAAGTGACTTAGAAGTGGCAAAGCAGGCAGAAAAACATGCAAACACTTGCATGCAACACATAATGCACCAGCCTGGTCTGCGAGGCATGCAAGGTTAGCAAATAAACCCTTGTGATTAGTGATCAGAGTCTCCTGATTACTAAATTGAGGCGCTCAACACAGGAAGTGACCATCCATCCATCCATTTTTTCTATCGCTTGTCCCTTTCGGGGACGGAAAACAAATATAGGCTAGAGATGGAGCACTGGAACAGCAAAAAAAGGATAAACACAAGGAAATCATTTGAAGTCCAAAAATGTCATGTGGGATCATGACGAAAAATACGATTAAAGTAGAAAACTTAAAGAGACAATCTTGAAGATAATCAAAATTTGTATGCGCACCAAATTGTGTCACACTACATGATGACTCACCACCACAGTATATCACTGTTGGCGTTAACGCACTTTTTGTGACTCCTGTGTGTTATTGTCTTCGTCATGGCGAGCAATAAACCCAAGAAGCGAAGCTTCGCTTTTCAACAAATGGCTCACTTATGACGACGGAAAGATTTTTTGCACGCCATGTAAACGGGCTAATAAAAAGAACACCTTTACGACCGGGTGCACTGATTTTCATAGATCCAGCCTCACCAGGCACCAAGAAACATCATGTTGCATCTTTTCTGCTTGTCGGCTCACAGACCGTGGTCGAGGAGCGCGGGGCAGACGTTCCCTCCAGGGTCGATGTATGTCGGGGTAACACCCTCCACTTGACCCGGCAGTGGGTCCCTACAGTTCCGCTCTTTGGTCGGAATGACGTGGCCGTCGATTTGTTACAACTCTTTATTTATGTTTATCACAAAGCCAAGCGGATATCCACCATGCTATTAACACTCCTGAACATGCTAACTTTCCCACTCACTTACACACGTCACTCACCCCTCATACCGCCATTCTTAACCCGTGTGTGGTGTTCATATTGTTGTTACTCAGCCAGTGTTTGTGGGTCTGATGGACCCGTTGCATTTTGTGGCTTTTAATGCCTCACAATCAAACACTTTTATGTTAAAATACTGAACAGATGTTTACATTATCCCCAAAAACATCTGTAATGAAGTGCTTCAAGAGGCTGGTAAAGGAACCCCCACATTCGACCCATACCAGTTTGCTTATCGCCCTAACCGCTCACAGAGGACGCCATCTCCTTTGCACTCCACCTGAGCTTAGAACATCTGGAAGGAAAGGACACACACGTGCGGATGTTGTTTCTGGACTTCAGCTCGGCGTTCAACACCATCATCCTGCAGCACTTGGTGAGCAAACTGGCCCCCCATGGATTCAGTACCCCCCTATGCAACTGGCTGCTTGACTTCCTCACAGACAGACCCCAGTCTGTGAGAGTGGGCAACAACACCTCCAGTGCCATCTCCCTGAGCACCGGCTCCCCCCAGGGTTGCGTCCTGAGTCCGCTGCTGTTCACGTTGATGACTCATGACTGCTGCGCCAGGTCCACTACTAACCACATCGTGAAGTATGCGGACGACACGACAGTAGTGGGCCTCATCTGTGACAACAACAACATGGACTACATGGAGGAGATGAAACATCTGGTAGACTGGTGCGGAACCAACAACCTGGTCCTGAACGTCGACAAGACCAAGGAGGTCATTGTCGACTTCAAGAAGCACCGGTCCAGCCACGCTCCACTCTTCAATGACACAGCGGTGGAGATGGTAAGCAGCACCAAGTTCCTGGGGGTGCAGATAACTGACAATATGACCTGGTCCCTACACACCGGAGCTCTTGTAAAAAGAGCTCAGCAGCGCATGCATTTTTGCGTCAGATGAAAAGAGCACAGCTCCCTCCCCCCATTCTCACCACATTCTACAGAGGCACTATAGAGAGCCTACTGACCAACGCATCTCTGTCTGGACTGGAGCCTGCAGTGCCTCAGACTGGAAGTCTCTGCAGAGAGTGGTGAGGACGGCGGAAAATATCATCAGGACTCCTCTTCCTCCTATCCAGGAGATCGCAAAAAGCCGCTGCCTGACCAGGGCTCAGAAAATCTGCAGAGACTCCTCCCACCCCCACCAAGGTTTGTTTTCACTGCTGGACTCTAGAAAGAGGTTCCGCAGCCTCCGTAGCAGAACCTCCATGTTCTGTAACAGCTTCTTCCCTCAGGCCGTAAGACTCTTGAACGCATCGTAATAATCACCTCAATTCACCCCAAAAATGGATTAACTTGCTGGAATATAAAGACAATATAATATACATCCATAAACGTGGATGCATATGCAAAAGTGCAATATATTTATCTATTTATTTATATCTGCACCTTATTGCATTTTTATCCTGCACCACCATGAGTTAATGCAACAAAATGTTGTTCTTTATCTGTACTGTAAAGTTCAAATTTGAATGACAATACAAAGTAAGTTTAAATCTAAGTCTAAGACCCACAAACACTGGCTGAGTAACAACAATGTGAACGTTGCATGGAAATTTCTCTGCCAGTTTCTGCATCCCACAGGGATTCTTTTGTGTTTCTGCACCTGCGGTTCCCACGCAAGGTTGCAACATTGCTTGTCAACACTGTCTGCTCTCATTTTCTCGCACATTTGACCCTCTGATGCTCTATGTACCTACACACTGTCCTCCCCATGTCTAGGCCTGCTCTGTGTGTGTGTGTGTGTGCACACACACACACAGGTACACAGAACATCAATTTCCACACTTCTATTAGCCCCGGGTCCAGAGGACCCGGACATCTTATATGTAATAGAAATGTGTAGGGGGGGTGTATGGTGTGTGTTCATTAAATATGCATTCTGACAAATGTTCTTCACAGAAAATGAGCCAAAGCCAGTGAGTCTCAGTTTGAAAAATTAATTAATTGCATCATTTTTCATTTAATACAAATTGAAAACGGTCCCACAGACCCGAACACCACACAAGGGTTAAAGGGGAACACACAGCTTATGGCCATCACCAAGCCAGAGATGAAATGCTAGAGGCATTGACTGCCACTGTATTAAATGACATTAAAAATAACTTGCAAAATTCTAAGTTTGTTGGCATTATTTGCCATGAAAGTGTAGATGTGGCGGTTTTTAAACGACTGATCATCTACATACAGGTGGGAATAATCAATTCAATTTGTCATATGCATGTATGCCCTGGCACACCATTATCATCATTTCATGACCGAAGCAAAACACTTTTTACACTTTTATACGGAAATAAATACACCTACAACTTATTAAAATAAAATATAGAAAAAAATACCGGCAGCGGTAAAGTTTAGATTCATGAAGGAAAGAAGAAAGTGAATGAATGTTTATAACTGAATAATAATGTGTTTTCTTTTGTATACTTTTTTTTAATGAATTAAGTTGTCACACTCGGGGGGTCGCAGCTCGCTGCGCGGGTGTTCTTCCAATGCAAAGACGGCTCCGGACGACAGCGTGAAGGTAGGCTTGAATTTATTAGACATAAATAATCCAAACTACCACAAACGCAAACAATACAACAAAAAAGGCAAGCGTGCCTAAAACACAAGTGAAGCTACTACTGAGCAGAACCTATGGCATGGACAAGGAAAAAACTTACTTGGCATGAACGAGACGTAACCAGTATGACATAAGCACAATGAAGGCAGAACGAGTGAACAGAAAGAAAGGCTTAAATAGTGTCAGTGATGGCAAACAGGTGCGCGTCGGGAACGCAAGCGGCAGGTGAAAATAATAAGTAACCATGGTAACAAACTCAAACAAGGAAGTGAAATCAGGAACAAAGGAAGTCCAAAACTAACAGCATAACTAAAAAAAACATGATCCAAACCACGGATCATGACATAAGTATTATTTATAAAAACCTTTTTCCAAAACACAATATAGAATATGAGTTATAACAGGATAATGCATACATTTATAATTTGTTTTCAAAACGGTTACAAAAATGTGGGACCCCAAAAATTTACTGTGGGACCCCATTTTTATGACTTGATATGGTCCCTGGAACCCTATTTTGAAAATTCCTAGTGCCAACACTGTATAGGAATTATGTCATTAGCATTTAAGCAATGCTGAATGAAAAAAAAATGAAGGTGCCGGCCTGGATGGCATTCACATTCGAACGAGATAAAAGTATTACCTGCTTTCGTCCTGGTCGACGCCCCTGTAATATTTACGCACCAGTGATGGGTAAATGACGCCTCATCGAGTGTGAGGTGTTTCATAATGACCATTAAAAAGTCATTACATTTTACATGCAAATACAATTCATAATTAGCAAACATAATTGTTTTAATGTGTTTTTAATGAATAGCTGCACAGTAAGGAATGTTACATGTGGAACTTTGGTCAATAAACCAAATAATGAACAAGAAAATAAAAACATTTATCTCTTTTTACGCTCTTATATCGAAATGATCCCACACTTCGGAAGTTTACCTTTTTCTTAGTTCCATTTACAGCGATGATGGAAACCGAAGTCAAACGCGACACGTTCCGACTTCTTTCATTGCGAGCTGACACTTGACAGCTGTAAAAAAAACACTTTCTGATGAACACAGTTTGTTGCATCACAGTTAAATGACACAGCAGCTGTATCCGTCACGTTCTTTTTGTTAAAGTGACACAATCGAGGCATTGAGTACACACAGTATTGCAGCTTGTGTTTCATAAGGCATCGTTTTTCATCAGCCTTCAACACAATGCAGCCCCACATCTTAGCAAAGAGGCTCCCACAACAGTTTGGCCTGATTAAGAATAATGTTGGTCGGTCCCTTGACTTCCTGACTAATAGAACACAAAAAGTGAGGGTTAATGGAGTAAAGTCTCCTCTTCCACAGGTTCCCCACAGGGTTGTATTTTTATCTTCTATACCAGTGTTTTTCAACCACTGTGCCGCGGCACACTAGTGTGCCGGGAAATACAGTCTGGTGTGCCATGGGAGGTTAAGTAATTCACCTAATTGGGTTAAAAATATTTTTTGCACACAAGTAATTATAATCCGTAAATAATGTGCCCTTGTTGAGTGTCTGTACTGTCTAGAGCTCGGCAGAGTAACCATGTAATACTCTTCCATATCAGTAGGTGGCAGCTGGTAGCTAATTGCTTTGTAGATGTCGGGAACACGTCGTGTCGTGATCAGACGACAGCGTGAAGCAGCGTGCAGGTAATAAGGTATCTTATGCTTAAACCAAAAAGAAAAGGCATTGAAGCCTAGGCATGGCTTTGCAAAACGAAACTAAAACTGAACTAGCTGCAAAGTAAACATAACACAAAATGCTGGACGACAGCAAAGACTTACAGTGTGTGGAGCAGAGACGGCGTCCACAAAGTACATCCGTACATGACATGACAATCAACAATGTGCCCACAAAGAAGGAAAGCGTCCGCACAATTTAAATAGTCTGGATTGCGAAAACAAAGCAGGTGTGGAGAATAGCGCTCAAGGAGGACACGAAACTGCAACAGGAAAATACCAAAAAAACAGTAAAAAACACCAAAATAGGACATGTGACAGGTGGTGACAGTACACCTACTTTGAGACAAGAGCTATAGTGATGCATGCTTGGTTATGGTCTAAATTCATATCCAACAATTGCGAGAACAAGTTTTTATTGTCAATATCGGCTACTGAGTTTTGTTTTTTTATGATTTCTGCTTGTGGTGTGCCTCAGGATTTTTTCAATGAAAAAAATGTGCCTTGGCTCAAAAAAGGTTGAAAAACACTGTTCTATACCAACATGTGTCAGAGTGGGTTTGATAGGAGAACCATTATTAACTAGGCAGACGGCACCGTCGTCATCAGTCTGTTACAGGCAGGTGAGACAGGTCATGGTGCGGTTGTCAACCATTTTATAGAGGGGTGTGAGGAGTCCCATCTGGAAATAAACACGAAAAAGACTGAGGATACGATTACCGATTTTAGGAAGCAAGCCCCTCCACAAGAAGTCACATAACTTTTTTTTCCAAGATGGCACCACTGTAGTGGCTGCTGGTGGCAGGAGCTCTGTGCTCTTGTGTCATCATTTTGTGTTCCTGATGTTTCCCTCTTGTTTTCATGTGTTTTTTTTTTTTTTTGCCTTTTGGTTCGGGACCCTTTGGGACTGTGCGACAAGGGGTGCCACTTTTGTGACTTCTGCGGTGCTTTTTTGTGGACTTCTGGATCTGCCTCCCGATCTGCCTTTTGGCAGGGGCCAGCTGCTGGGTCTCTGCCACACCAGAGTCCATTTGGAGAGACTGGAGGAGATGCGGATGAAGAGACAGGGCTGCGGAGCTGGCGCTGAGCGTCGGGACGGACAAGCTTCACAGTGTCTTGGCTGAATGAGCAGGTATCGGACACCTTAGACGGCATCCTCGCTCATCCATGCAGACTGGACACTGGCCGAGAGTTGGTGGGCGGCCGAGGGTGGAGTCAGCTCTCTTGGTTGCTTTGTTGGGTCTGCTCCGGTCTCTGGCCATGTTCCCCACACCCCAGCAGACGATGGCGTGGAACTTACTTATTTCTTTTTTTGTAGCTGTATGTAGAAATAGCTGGCTGCATCTTTTAATGTCTTTAATATCCTTTGTGTTCTTCGATGTTTCCCTCTTACACACATGCTTATGTGTGCTATGGGTATGTGTTTTTCCCCCCATTGGCCTCAGTCAGGGGCCCAAGCTTAGACTGAATATTTTTTTTCTCCCCCCCCAACGTTTACCTGTTTCTCACCTTTTTTGTAATCAATCTCAATCAATCAATCTTTATTTATATAGCCCTAAATCATAAGTGTCTCAAAGGGCTGCACAAGCCACAACGACATCCTCGGTACAAAGCCCACATACAGGCAAGGAAAACTCACCCCAGTGGGACGTCGATGTGAATGACTATAAGAAACCTTGGAGAGGACCGCATATGTGGGTAAACCCCCCCCCCGCCCCCCTCTAGGGGAGACCGAAAGCAATGGATGTCGAGTGGGTCTGACATAATATTGTGAGAGTCCAGTCCATAGTGGATCCAACATAATAGTAAGAGTCCAGTCCATAGTGGGGCCAGCAGGACACCATCCCGAGCGGAGACGGGTCAGCAGCGTAGAGATGTTCCCAGCCGATGCACAGGCGAGCGGTCCACCCCGGGTCCCGACTCTGGACAGCCAGCACTTCATCCATGGCCACCGGACCTGTGCCCCCCCCCCTCAAGGAAAAGGGGAGCAGAGGAGAAAAGAAAAGAAACGGCAGATCAACTGGTCTAACAGGGGGGCTATTTAAAGGCTAGAGTATACAAATGAGTTTTAAGATGGGACTTAAATGCTTCTACTGAGGTAGCATCTCTAATTGTTACCGGGAGGGCATTCCATAGTACTGGAGCCCGAATAGAAAACGCTCTATAGCCCGCAGACTTTTTTTGGGCTCTGGGAATCACTAATAAGCCGGAGTTCTTTGAACGCAGATTTCTTGCCGGGACATATGGTACAATGCAATCGACAAGATAGGACGGAGCTAGACCGTGTAGTATTTTATACGTAAGTAGTAAAGTTGTAAGGGGCGCCGGAAGTTGGCAGACCAGTCAGCGATCCTGTTCTGTCTCCCTGTAATGTTTGTCTGATCCTGAATGGGATTGTGTTGAAAATCTTAATTTCCCCTCGGGGATTAATAAAGTATTTCTGATTCTGATTCTGATTCTGATAACTTGTACAAGAATCTGGGTACAATCATAGACACTAAACATACCTTCGATGACAATTGTGAAGCTGTGTGTCAGAAGGGATACCAGCGTCTTTTCTGTTTAATAAAACTGTCTCACTTTCATGTAGACTCATCACTGATGAAGCTGTTCTACCGTGCTTTTATTAAGTCTGTCCCTTTGTTTTGTATGGTGGCATGGTTTGGCAACCTGTCTTTAAAGAGCAGGAAGTCATTGAGCCAGGTCGTCAAATGGGCTAGCAAGACTATCGGTGGGACTCAGCCTAGCTCTGTATATAAGACAGCTGCAGTGGCTCACTGGTTGCATCTTAAGGGACAGGTCTCACCCCCTGCACAGGGACTTCCTGCTCCTTCCATCTGGTCGCAGGTACACAGTACCGAGGACCAAAACTAAAAGGCACAGGTCTAGTTTTCTGCCTGCAACCAAAGAAGATCATTTGATGATGGTTGTGGCGGTGATGGTGATAATGCTGATGTTGATAATGATTTTGCTGATGCTGATGTTGATAATGACGTTGATGTTGGTGATGATACTGATGTTGATGATGCCGAAGATATGATGAAGAGTGCCACTTACGTACTTTAAGGGTACTCACTTTACATACTAAACGCGCTTTATGAGGCAGCATAGAATGATGAAGGGGATGACAACTACTGTTTTTTATTTATTTGTTATACTGTCTTGTATGAATGTCTCTCACTGCCAGACACATTTACTTGCGGGTACAAATAAAGAAATATAATCTAATCTAATGTAATCTACTCTGATACTTCAGTATAGTTGACCCATCACTATACACATAACGTTATATTACAAAACAAGAGTTAAGAAAAACTAATTATTCAACTGTGGTTCAACAGCAACATTAGAACCCTTCAGCATCTGTTTTTAAATAATTCGATTATCGAACATTATTCTTTGTGAATATATACGTGAGCTGCATGATTGACAGCTATGAACAGGAGTCATCATTTTGACAAAGTTTAACTTCTAATTGTAACAAATATAGATATGTATTTGTTAAATCTGTTGTCTTAAACCACTATTTGCAACTAGCTGTTGGTGGTGTTCTTATATTTTTCTGTTATTTTTTGTTTTTAATTTAGGTCTGACTGCAAACCACAACTTTAAGGAAAGCCAGATTATTTTTATTTTGCAATAACAATAAGAGGAGAAAAGATCTTCACCGGATCTGCTTCTAAATGTAACAAGTTATTTTTGGTCGATGCCCTGACCTCTTAACAAAATAATTTTATGCAAACAAATGCATACTAATAGCATTAACCATGACAACAATACAATATGTCTATACATATAAGTATTACATGTACATGTACTACCTAAAAAACTCAAGTTTGATGAGAAGAAACTTATCCACACAAATCACCAAGATATACTTTTATAGCAAGTTGGATGACATTTAAAAACATTTTTCCTTAGGAATAATTAAATACAGAAGGCACATTTCACTGTTATACATTTGATTAATAACGCAAAGTACCACAACTGTTCCACAACTTTGCAACACAGTGATAATGAAAGTGTTCTTGAAACAACTATGTGCAGCTTCTGCCTGAAAAAGAGTAATGTGGTTCTTGTGAGGAACTCGAGATCATTCCAATGTTGAGGCACCAAGGAAGAAAAGAGTCATCCTCAAAATGAGCCATTGGTTTGAGGTTTATGTTTTATCACGATGTATTACACTCAAACTCAGTAATACGTTTGCATAGAAATGTATCTGTTAGAGTCAAATGATTTAATTTCACATACATTATTTATTGAACAAAAACAGAAATAAAACAGACTGCTAAAGAGGTCAAAATCTGATTTTGAACATGACATAGGTATCTGTACTGAGTCGATGTTCCTTTTGAATATTGTTGCTTTCAAGGAATTTCTCCTGATGATTTGGTTTTATGTAGAACATCCTCATCATGTACAGTCTTATCCCTGAAACAAATCAATTTTCTGACAGTGGGAAGATCCAAAGTAGCATGAACATATGATTCTGCCATGGATATGCACAGCCATGGAAGCACTACACCGTGAAATGTCTTAAAACGGGCCATGATCAGTGGGGGTCTGGGATTGGGGATCGGTTATGTTTTTAATACACAACATACTGTAAGCATTACGTTCACTTGAGTACAGTTCAACTGTATGGAGGGGACAATCAGTCATTGTAAATGTGGTGAGTCCAACACTCAGAGGCTTCCACAGACAAGGTCAAAATTGTTGATGACTCAGAGGTTGCTAAGAACTGATTTTTCACATCAGTGTAGAGTTGGTCTAAATCTGTCTTTCATTGGTGACGCCAAGGTGGAGAGCAGATATGGCCGGGTCGGGGAACTTTATTTTGAAAGTTTTCCCAATCCGGTCAGCTGTTTTTTGAAACGTCACACTAGGAAGCTACAACAGCTTTGACGAAGGCTGAAGTGTCAGACAAAACCGTCAGCAGGTAGGACATCTCTCTTAGGGTGTTTATGTTCACATTTTCTTATTTATGAGAACCGTTAGCAAACACTGAGAATGTTTTTTTTAGTGGTGCTATTTAGACTTTTTTATTGATTGATTGAAACTTTTATTAGTAGATTGCACAGTACAGTACATATTCCGTGCAATTGACCACTCAATGGTAACACCCAAATAAGTTTTTCAACTTGTTTAAGTCGGGGTCCACGTTAATCAATTCATGGAAGAAGATCATTGTTGAATCACATACTGTATATATTATGATATTCAAAAACTGTAGTACCCCAACTTAAAAGCTCAAATGCTTTCTTGACAGAGCTCGTAACTCAAAACGCACTCAAAAAAGTGGATATCCCTAGTTAAGTTATATCCCATAATCAGCGTAGTAAGCTTCAGGACTGGGCAGGAAGCTGAGCCATGGGTGAAGCCGTGCCAACAGAGGATGTTGCCAACCGATGACGTCACCAACGGAAGACCTCAACAACTTCGAAGGGAAGGTCGTAGAAGCTGGATTGCTTTTAATGGTTTCCAATGGTTGGAAAACGAAGATATTTTGATGTCTAACTAGAAGCAATTGCTAGCGAGTAAGGCCAGATGCGTTTGGGCGGACCTTACGGGGTTTACTGTGGCATTTGCTACATCAACTAGCGGCAGGGAAGCTCATAACTCAAAGTTATGCTCCCAACTTAAAGCACAACAAAAAGCTGAGAGACAGCTCGTATAGAAACATATTTTTAAGTTGAGGTACCGCCGTAGTACACAAAACTGTGAAGCTTCAAAGTTGAAACAAGATAATTTCTCTATATTCACTGTTGGATGCTTGAATGGTCTGAATCTGGTTCTGGTCTAGGTTTTTTCTTGCTGAAGGGTTTGTACTTGTCACTGTGGCTTATTGCTTGCCCAAGGAAGAAATAGTTTATGTAACACAGTCAGCTCAATGAAATAAAGTGCCCCTAAAAACTTTTAAAAAGTGAATCCTGTAAAATCATTGGCACTCATCGCTTGTGAGAAGTAGCATGACAAAGTTCTCATTGGCATAACCTTGAGGAGGTTTGAGAAAGAGAGTCGTCAACAGGTAGCTTTGGACGGGGGAGAACTTGCTCTTCGGGGTGAAGAAGCAAAGAGGCGCTATAAACTGGAGACTTGAGGCCAGAGTGTAACCTCACGCTTGAACTGTGACAAGAGGCCACATTCCCATCCTCAGAACCCGCACGTCTCCCAGGAGGTCTTGGTTGGGGTCCGAGTATGGGACCCATGACAACTTGGGACAAGATGCGGTGATCACTTCCAGATTTTTGGATCAACGTTGACAGACATTTTTCCCTTTCCTGAAGAGACAAAGACATACTGTTTGTAGAAAATAAATGAATCAACGTGACAGCATACTTCAGTGCGCTAAGAAGCTTGGTTCAAACTGCTGGATTTGGATGAAAACACTCAGTTACATACTATATTACAGAACATTCTAACAATCTCTGGGGGAATCTTCATGATGACATTGTAAATATTATTATTTGGAAGCTCAACTCGAGCCGGCATCCATTCTATTCTTCTCGTGTTACTTTTGACTGCCTTTTCTCTTCAAATTTTGCAGAAGCATCGAAGTCATACCTCAACCCTGCCAAACAGTTCATAGACTCTTGCTAATTTAATCCTATCAAAGTGATTGAATGCTGCCTCCATCATTTTAAAACAGACATTAAGAAGAAATATAACGAATGTAGTCTCAGACAAATGAGTGCTGTTGAGAGCCTGTTTCTGTCTTGGGTGAAATCCATTGCCCTTTAGTTTCATTAATTTGATGAGCCTTGTCTTATTTAGTAGTATTTAACAAGAAAAGTGATACATTTTGTGAGTTTCTTGCAAAAGTGACAATGCATGCACTAGCCTGCCACCACTACAATGTAAAAATATTGCACAGGAAGTACTTTATATGCCTCGGTTAGTAATCTGTTCCAAAAGTTACGAGAAAGACCGGTTTTCTGTCAAAATGAACTACTTAACGCTACTGAGCATGCACACACATACTTATCAGCGCTAAATGTTTTATCAAGTAAATTATGCATCAAAATGAACTAGACAGTGTTGATAAAGAGTTTATTTTAGCGCTACAGGTAAGAAATTATTTTAAAGTATATTTCTGTCCAGTAAGTATGTAGACAATTACAGCGTGAGGAAGTTAAAGGGGAACATTATCACCAGACCTATGTAAGCGTCAATATATACCTTGATGTTGCAGAAAAAAGACCATATATTTTTTTAACCGATTTCCGAACTCTAAATGGGTGAATTTTGGCGAATTAAACACCTTTCTATTATTTGCTCTCGGAGCATTGGGAAGCAATCCACCATTTTCTCACTTTCGTCGGCGTGTTGTCGGAGGGTGTAACAACACGAACAGGGACAGATTCAAGTTGCACCAATGGCCCAAAGATGCGAAAGTGGCAAGAAATTGGACGAAATTTGTTCAAAATATGAGGGTGTGGGGAAAGCCGATGAAATGGTCAGTCGTTTGTTCCGCACACTTTACCGACGAAAGCTATGCTACGACAGAGATGGCAAGAATGTGTGGATATCCTGCGACACTCAAAGCAGATGCATTTCCAATGATAAAGTCAAAGAAATCTGCCGCCAGACCCCCATTGAATCTGCCGGAGTGTGTGAGCTATTTAGGGACAACGGACCTCGGTAGCACGGCAAACAATGGCGGCACTTACAGTAAGAATGACGAATGCAAAGGATACATCAACATTTAACATGACTTGTATTACTTTTAGTGTATGGCATAGAGCTTATTGGGGATTTTTCTTTGCAGCCGTAGTCAATAAAAAATAAACTTGCGGCGTGACTGTTAGTCAGCAAATAACTAGAGTCAACCAGTGATGACATCATAGAGGGGGGCCTTAGCTAGGGGAGAAGGACTATAGGATGGGGAGTTAAGAGCCTGCTAAGAAAGACATGTTTTGTAATAAAGACACTTGTACTCACACAGTGAAGTGAAGTTAATTATATTTATATAGCGATTTTCTCTAGTGACTCAAAGCGCTTTACATTGTGAAACCCAATATCTATGTTACATTTTTTTTTAAACCAGTGTGGGTGGCACTGGGAGCCAGAGGTGTGGACTCGAGTCACATGACTTGGACTCGAGTCAGACTCGAGTCATGAATTTGATGACTTTAGACTCGACTTGACAAAATGTAAAAAGACTTGCAACTCGACTTAGACTTTAACATCAATGACTTGTGACTTCACTTGGACTTGAGCCTTTTGAATTGACATGACTTGACATGACTTGCTACTTTCCCCAAAACCCAAAGATGAAAAAGTTATTCGTGAGCGCTCCGTATTTTTCATTGTGTACTTGTCTATCAGCGTTGCGTGTGTCAGCTGGTGTGGTCTCAGTACAACAGCCAATCAAATTAGATCTACTTTGTTTTCATCACACAGCATTCATCCAATCAAATTGCAGGACAACCAACGAAGAAGACATGTCCAAACCACACGCCAGTGAACAAAAAATGATGCCTAAAATAATTTCGTTTGGGTATAAAAATTACGAGGTGGTCAACACAAAACGGTTTGCAGTATGCAACACATGCGGTTCGAAAATTACTGATGGAGAGGCAACAACTTCCAACTTCGTCCGGCATTTGAAGTTGCACAAAGAACGGTAAGTTTTGAATGTAAGATAACGTTTATTGGCTAAGTAACGTGACTTTTTTTTGCTGTGTAGTTAAATCAGTGAGGCTGTAAACTCACTGCTAACGTTATAACGTTATTGCAAACACGGGAATCTGTTGCAGTTCACTACCTTATTCATACTTTTTGTTCAGTGATTTTTTTTAAGCAGGGTTACGTTAGTCAATATATCACACGTAACGTTAGACGGCGGTCAGCAGCACCACGTATTTTAGCCACCTAAAAAAAAGACAAAAATAGTAAAATAAAGGTCAGTTAAAATGTATACTATATTATGAATATGTGTACCGTTTTAGCTAGCTTTCTGACATAGTGTTGGTTGTTTACCTCAGTGGTCCCCAACCACCGGGCCGCGGCCCGGTACTGGTCCGTGGATCGATTGGTATTGGGCCGCACAAGAATTTATATTTTTTTATTTTATTTTTTTATTTTTATTTTTTAAATTAAATCAACATAAAAAACACAAGATACACTTACAAGTAGTGCACCAACCCAAAAAAACTCTCTCCCCCTTTTGTTCTGGGCATTGAACATGAAGACTCTTCCTTCACTGTTCCGAGTGGCCATGAGAGTCTTGGCAGTGCCTGCCTCCAGTGCTCCAGTGGAGCGAGTTTTCAGCCATGGTGGCATCATACTACGCCCCCATCGTGCACAAATGACTGACAGACTCTTGGCTAATTTGGTCTTTTGCAGATGCAATGCAGCATAGGGCCCTGACATATAAAAAGTACAACTTTTTTGTTATGTTCACGTATATGTCATGTTTTTTCAATGTTAACACTTTTGTACAAATAAGTACATTTGCACTTTATTTTTCAATGTGTTTGTTCTGTAAAGGAATGAGTTAATGTTTAAAATGACTGGTTAATAGTGCTATTATAAAGTGCAATGTCAGCACAATTTTCTTTCCTGCAATTTAAAATGCACTTGTTTTAATAAATAAATACAGCGTTTGAAAAGCATACACAATCTGTGTTAATATATTAGTCTGTGGTTAAAAGGACTTGAAAGGACTTGAAACTCAAAATGCAGGACTTAGGACTTGACTTGAGACTTTCCAGTCTTGACTTTGGACTTGACTCGGGGCTTGCCTGTCTTGACTCGGGACTTGACTCGGACTTGAGGGCAAAGACTTGAGACTTACTTGTGACTTGCAAAACAATGACTTGGTCCCACCTCTGCTGGGAGCAGGTGGGTAAAGTGTCTTGCCCTTGGGCACAACGGCAGTGACTAGGATGGCAGAAGCGGGGATTGAACCTGGAACCCTCGAGTTGCTGGCACAGCCACTCTACCAACCGAGCTATACCGCCCCGGTATGGTAATAATACTAGGGATGTTCCAGATAGGATATTATGCTCCTAACTCAGATGTGATTATCAATTAATGAGTAATCAAAAATGGTGATCATGTAATTTTTCACAAAAACTGTCCCCCCCCCCGCCTCCCATGTTATTTGCATGGTTTTCTACTAAACGGTAGCTTTATTAGTATGTAAAATCGTAGGAAATAAAGTGGACACAGGAATAATGATTGCTAGACTTATAACATCATGACTCACTTTTCCAGAGCCGAAATCCTGCTGCTGCTGTCTTGGCTGCAGCCTTGGCAGTGTGCTGGGGCCGTGCAGGTCAGGGTCTTTCAAAGATGTGGGTAAAAGACGCAATGTAGTGAAGACTACTTCTTTTCTTCCTCTCTTTTTGTACATCTCCTTCTGCAGCCCAGCAGTCTGTCCACTTGCCTTCCACAACCCGGGTTTTATTGTGGAGTGCTTGCTTTCTGTCCTTATCACAGAACCTACTCAGTGGCCTAGTGGTTAGAGTGTCCGCCCTGAGATCGGTAGGTTGTGAGTTCAAACCCCGGCCGAGTCATACCAAAGACTATAAAAATGGGACCCATTACCTCCCTGCTTGGCACTCAGCATCAAGGGTTTGAATTGGGGGTTAAATCACCAAAAATGATTCCCGGGCGCGGCCACTGCTGCTGCCCACTGCTCCCCTCACCTCCCAGGGGGTGATCAAGGGTGATGGGTCAAATGCAGAGAATAATCTCGCCACACCTAGTGTGTGTGTGTGACAATCATTGGTACTTTAACTTTAACTTTAACTTTAACTGGCCCTGTTGCTGGCTGCAACATGAATCTTTGCTTGTTCTTTGAGTGCTTCTTCTGAATATGTCCTCTCTTTTCCGTCTCTCTCGTCGTCTTCTTTTTCTTCAAGGCTAACCTGTCTGAAGCCCTATGAAGATAAAGTGAGTCTATTTTTCTCTTCCTTTGTACGATTGCCAAAAAGCATTTCTGTGTACATCAGTGAAAGGAAAATACCATAACAGTAAAATGTATGTACCGGTAGGTATGGGTACAAAATTTGCCACTTTCATAGGTACAGACTCACATAAAATCAAACGGTGCCATATTTTAATATGTTTTTGCTCGTGATATCATGTCCGGCTGCAGACTCGGCACCGGCTCAACACATGGCGGGGTAACAAGCATTCAAGCAGCACTCAGAACGGACTGCCTCTGAGTAATGTTACAATTGTTCATGCCATTAACGTAAGCATGCATGATAGAAAAGCGCTCAACATACAGTAAGGCTTCACTTTTCGCTCGCGAGCTCGATTCTAATTTACATTGCCGTTGGTACATGCTACTCATTAGCATCAGCAATTTTCCATGGAACTTCCAGCACCTCCAACTTTGGTTATCAAAACTACAACTATGATCAAATCAAATAGCTGGTGTGTAATAAGTATAGCAGGGGTGTCAAACGTAAGGCCCGTGGGCCGGATCAGGCTTGCGAACAGGTTTTATCCAACCCGCGAGATGAGTTTGCTAAGTATAAAAAATGAGCCAAATTTTTTAAAGGGGAACATTATCACCAGACCTATGTAAGCGTCAATATACTGTATACCTTGATGTTGCAGAAAAAAGACCATATATTTTTTTAACCGATTTCCGAACTCTAAATGGGTGGATTTTGGCGAATTAAACGCCTTTCTAATATTCGCTCTCGGAGCGATGACGTCACAACGTGGCGTCACATCGGGAAGCAATCCGCCATTTTCTCAAACACCGAGTCAAATCAGCTCTGTTTCCGTTTTTTTGACTGTTTTCCGTACCTTGGAGACATCATGCCTCGTCGGTGTGTTGTCGGAGGGTGTAACAACACGAACAGGGACGGATTCAAGTTGCACCAGTGGCCCAAAGATGCGAAAGTGGCAAGAAATTGCACGTTTGTTCCGCACACTTTACCGACCAAAGCTATGCTACGACAGAGATGGCAAGAATGTGTGGGCATCCTGCGACACTCAAAGCAGATGCATTTCCAACGATAAAGTCAAAGAAATCTGCCGCCAGACCCCCATTGAATCTGCCGGAGTGTGTGAGCAATTCAGGGACAAAGGACCTCGGTAGCACGGCAAGCAATGGCGGCAGTTTGTTCCCGCAGACGAGCGAGCTAAACCCCCTGGATGTCTTGGCTCACACCGTCCCTTATGCCACCGAAAATGATCAAGAGAAGAATATCGACCCTAGCTTCTCTGGCCTGCTGACATCAACTCCAAAACTGGAAAAGAGCGCGGATGAGGGTATGTCTACAGAATATATTAATTGATGAAAATTGGGCTGTCTGCACTCTCAAAGTGCATGTTGTTACCAAATGTATTTCAAATGCTGTAAACCTAGTTCATAGTTGTTAGTTTCCTTTACTGCCAAACAAACACATACCAATCGTTGGTTGGAAAGCGATCGCCGAATTCGTCCTCACTTTCTCCCGTGTCGCTGGCTGTCGTGTCGTTTTCGTCGTTTTCGCTTCCATATGGTTCAAACCGATATGGCTCAATAGCTTCAGTTTCTTCTTCAATTACGTTTTTGCTACCTGCCTCCACACTACAACCATCCGTTTCAATACATTCGTAATCTGTTGAATTGCTTAAGCCGCTGAAATCCGTGTCTGAATCCGAGCTAATGTCGCTATAGCTTGCTGTTCTATGCGCCATGTTTGTTTGTGTTGGCTTCACTATGTGACGTCACATGAAAATGGACAGGTGTTTATAACGATGGTTAAAATCAGGCACTTTGAAGCTTATTTTAGGGATATTGCGTGATGGGTAAAATTTTGAAAAAAACTTCGAAAAATATAATAAGCCACTGGGAACTGATTTTTAATGGTTTTAACCATTCTGAAATTGTGATAATGTTCCCCTTTAATGAAAGAAACTGCTGTCCTAAATGTGTCCACTAGATATCGCAATAGTAATTATTTGTATCTTTGTAGATGATGCTAGATATGTAAAAAAAAAATAAACCACATGACGTTAGTGCACCAGTTGAGGAAAATGAGCAAACTACATAAAAACATCCTGTAATTTGGTTTTAATATTATTTTGATATGTTGATAGATTGAAAATTAACACCGATGAGTTGACTGACGAACATTATCACATCATTTATTAAAGTATAAATAACGAAAAATAAAGATATAATACTATTAACCGCAACATGCAAGTGTAAAAAAACCCCAACAACATTATTCATCCATCCATCCATCTTCTTCCGCTTATCCGAGGTCGGGTCGCGGGGGCAGCAGCCTAAGCAGGGGACTTCCCTCTCCCCAGCCACTTCGTCCAGCTCCTCCCGGGGGATCCCGAGGCATTCCCAGGCTATCCGGGAGAGATAGTCTTCCCAACGTGTCCTGGATCTTCCCCGTGGCCTTCTACCGGTCGGACGTGCCCTAAACACCACCCTAGGGAGGCGTTCGGGTGGCATCCTGACCAGATGCTCGAACCACCTCATCTGACTCCTCTCGATGTGGAGGAGCAGCGGTTTTACTTTGAGCGCCTCCCGGATGACAGAGCTTCTCACCCTATCTCTAAGGGAGAGCCCTGTCACCCGGCAGAGGAAACTCATTTCGGCCGCTTGTACCCGTGATCTTGTCCTTTCGGTCATGACCTGAAGCTCATGGCCATAGGTGAGGATGGGAACGTAGATCGACCAGTAAATCGAGAGCTTTGCCTTCCGGCTCAGCTCCTTCTTCACCACAACGGATCGATACAGCATCCGCATTACTGAAGACGCCGCACCGATCCGCCTGTCGATCTCACGATCCACTCTTCCCTCACTCATGAACAAGACTCCGAGGTACTTGAACTCCTCCACTTGGGGCAAGATCTCCTCCCCAACCCGGAGATGGCACTCCACCCTTTTCCGGGCGAGAACCATGGACTCGGACTTGGAGGTGCTGATTCCCATCCCAGTCGCTTCACACTCGGCTGCGAACCGATCCAGTGAGAGCTGAAGATCCTGGCCAGATGAAGCCATCAGGACCACATCATCTGCAAAAAGCAGAGACCTAATCCTGCAGCCACCAAACCAAATACCCTCAACGCCCTGACTCCGCCTAGAAATTCTGTCCATAAAGGTTATGAACAGAATCGGTGACAAAGGGCAGCCTTGGCGGAGTCCAACCCTCACTGGAAACGGGTCCGACTTACAAGCTCTGACACTGATTATACAGGGAGTTGACCGCCACAATAAGACAGTCCGTTACCCCATACTCTCTGAGCACTCCCCACAGGATTTCCCGGGGTACATGGTCGAATGCCTTCTCCAAGTCCACAAAGCACATGTAGACTGGTTGGGCAAACTCCCATGCACCCTCAAGGACCCAGTTCCACGACCAGGACGAAAACCACACTGTTCCTCCTGAATCCGAGGTTCGACTATCCGGCGTAGCCTCCTCTCCAGTACACCTGAACAGACCTTACCAGGAAGGCTGAGGAGTGTGATCCCACGATAGTTGGAACACACATTGGAACAACATTATGATTTGTACATTTTCAGAATGTGCTTGTTCTATTTTTAAACAAAGAAAACAATATGAAGTTGTCCTTATTTTTAAGTTATCATGCCATGATTTTACCAGTCCGGCCCACTTGGGAGTAGATTTTTCTCTATGTGGCCTGATCTAAAATTAGTTTGACACCCCTGGCTTACAGTATGAACACTTTGTAGGGTGCAACAAAAGGCTGGCACATCCAACTTATTTGCAAAGACTGCTTCCTAGATAGGCAACACACCGTGGTCTACACTCTACTTGGATTTGCAATTTCATGCAAAATATACTATAAAATTCTCGCAAATGAGACTCAGAAGTGTAAGAAATCCAGATATTGGACAGCACATGTATCATTATCAGCTTACTGTTAAATGTTAAATAAAAAAACATTATACATTACATTACATTTATCACCACATGAAAACACACAAAAGTACCGGAAATGTGTAGCTGTATTAATTCCCAGGTACCAGAGATTGAAATGGTTGAAATGAGAGAGGAACCTATCCCTGTGTATACAGTAATATTACTTCTAAACTATATTTATTAGTTATTTAAAGTTAGTTCTTCAAGTAACGAATGAATCGTCCCAGAAAGACGACATCTCGCTTTATGAGGGGAAAAACAACATTAATATTGTAGATGACTAAACACCAGAGGTGTGGACTCGAGTCACATGACTTGGACTCGAGTCAGACTCGAGTCATGAATTTGATGACTTTAGACTCGACTTGACAAAATGTAAAAAGACTTGCAACTCGACTTAGACTTTAACATCAATGACTTGTGACTTCACTTGGACTTGAGCCTTTTGAATTGACATGACTTGACATGACTTGCTACTTTCCCCAAAACCCAAAGATGAAAAAGTTATTCGGGAGCGCTCCGTATTTTTCATTGTGTACTTGTCTATCAGCGTTGCGTGTGTCAGCTGGTGTGGTCTCAGTACAACAGCCAATCAAATTAGATCTACTTTGTTTTCATCACACAGCATTCATCCAATCAAATTGCAGGACAACCAACGAAGAAGACATGTCCAAACCACACGCCAGTGAACAAAAAATGATACCTAAAATAATTTTGTTTGGGTATAAAAATTACGAGGTGGTCAACACAAAACGGTTTGCAGTATGCAACACATGCGGTTCGAAAATGACTGATGGAGAGGCAACAACTTCCAACTTCGTCCGGCATTTGAAGTTGCACAAAGAACGGTAAGTTTTGAATGTAAGATAACGTTTATTGGCTAAGTAACGTGACTTTTATTTGCTGTGTAGTTAAATCAGTGAGGCTGTAAACTCACTGCTAACGTTATAACGTTATTGCAAACACGGGAATCTGTTGCAGTTCACTACCTTATTCATACTTTTTGTTCAGTGATTTTTTTTTTAAGCAGGGTTACGTTAGTCAATATATCACACGTAACGTTAGACGGCGGTCAGCAGCACCGCGTATTTTAGCCACCTAAAAAAAGACAAAAATAGTCAAATAAAGGTCAGTTAAAATGTATACTATATTATGAATATGTGTACCGTTTTAGCTAGCTTTCTGACATACTGTTGGTTGTTTACCTCAGTGGTCCCCAACCACCGGGCCGCGGCCCGGTACTGGTCCGTGGATCGATTGGTATCGGGCCGCACAAGAAATAAAAAATTTCTTTTTTTCTTTTTTTAATTAAATCAACATAAAAAACACAAGATACACTTACAAGTAGTGCACCAACCCAAAACAACTCTCTCCCCCCTTTTGTTCTGGGCATTGAACATGAAGACTCTTCCTTCACTGTTCCGAGTGGCCATGAGAGTCTTGGCAGTGCCTGCCTCCAGTGCTCCAGTGGAGCGAGTTTTCAGCCATGGTGGCATCATACTACGCCCCCATCGTGCACAAATGACTGACAGACTCTTGGCTAATTTGGTCTTTTGCAGATGCAATGCAGCATAGGGCCCTGACATATAAAAAGTACAACTTTTTTGTTATGTTCACGTATATGTCATGTTTTTTCAATGTTAACACTTTTGTACAAATAAGTACATTTGCACTTTATTTTTAAAACGTGCAAAGTTTTGTGTAAGTTAGAAACGTGAATTCATATACATAAGAACGCATGAGCATGCACTTTTGTATAGGTGAGGGAATGTTCTCTCTAAGTTGCCTTCATTAGAGCGCCGTATACTTCTAATTGGTCTTATTAAGGAGCTTAAATCTAATACCAGCTCTGTGCTTTGCCGAAGGCTGTGTGAGCCTGTGTATGTGTGCGCTTCCGTTTGATGTTTATGACTCATCAGCTCTCTTACAGAATGGTTAATACGCACGAGGAGATGCATTGACATATCAGCACCACAGCAGCTTTATCTATTTGCTCGATGATGCTCAATTGCTCGGTGGCGCGTTATAACATGTCGCATGTACAGCGAGACGCAACGGGACAGACTTCAGGCAAAGGAAAAAAGTTCATGGAACCGCACTGCAGAGTATTTGACCCCATTTAAAAACTTGATACCAATTAGAGGGCTTTGGGTGTAAATAATTTAGAAGTCATCTCTCACTGAGCACGGCGGAGTAATTTTTGGGGAGCATGCACACATATTTGCATGTCTGTGCACTTGAACTGACACAATCTGGGTTCTAACCTATGCATGTTTCACACACACACACACACACACACACACACACACACACACACACACACACACACACACACACACACACACTGAAAACAGACTTCTTAATGAAGCCTTAGCCAAGTGAAAGTAGAGCAGAAATACATATCGCCCCATTTCTGCCTCGAGTTCAACCTCCCCTCGCCGGCTTTTCTTCACCTTCTGCAAATCATTTGTTTTATTCATGTTTCCCTGTCTCTCGCTTTTGTCTCAATGAATTAAATCACAACCCCTAATTTATAGCTACAGGCGAAGACACTTGTGGAGACAAACCGGCTGATGAGAAGGATGACTGAGAACATACGCGGTGTGTAAATTCTAGAATGTCTGCTAAGTGTCTTTTTAACGGGTTGGTTATTTACATAAAATGACAACGTGTGCATATAAGAATGGCTGTGATGCAAAATGAAAAAAGGCTGTGCACCGGAGCAGAGGCGAAGTGAGACAGAGGGAGACGGGCGGAGAGAGTAAATCCAGTGACACTGAAGTGGGGAGCACTCAGGTGTGGTGAGAGGATTATACAAAACCCTGAGTATAAATGACAGTAAACACCTGAATGACAGAGAGACGAAAGGGGCGGGAGCTTGGGTGAGCGCTGCAGTTTAGAGGTCCATGCAGATATATTAAGTGAACATATTCAACACTTTTACACTTAAACGGATATACTTTATTCAACTTCACACTTATGACTCTCTATAATGCAAACAGTTTGTAATATAATGATGGATTATCGTATTTTCTGGACCATAAAGTGCACCGGATTATAAGGTGCATTAAAGGGGTCAAATTATGATTTTTTCCTAAATTTAAAACACTTCTAACATGTAATGGTGGTTCTTTGGTCAAAATGTTGCATAGATTATGTTTTAAAGATCGCTTTCAAGTCGTTTTCTGACAGTCGCTTGTGGGCGGTGTTATTTACGTGGCTCAACTTCGGCAGCGTCTTCTCCCCGTCATCTTTGTTGTAGCGGTGTAGCGTGCAAGGACGGGGGTGGAAGAAGTGTCAAAAGATGGAATTAACTGTTTTAATGACATTGAGACTTTACTTCAATCAATAACGGAGCAGCGTCTCCTCATCCGTGGCTCACTAGTGCAACAACAACGCCGGAAATGTGTCCCGTGAAAAACCGTCCTCTCTAATAACTAAAGTTCCGTGGGTGAAATATGTAAACTCACTACACCGGTAGTTTTTAGTGCTTCCATAGCGAGATATAAGCTACACCATTACATAACTTTATATTAGAAATGGTAACAGCAGAGGGTGAATGCGCCATAACAAGAAGATAGTGAAAAAGAAGAAGCTTATTGACTACGGTATCGACACGGACTACAGTGGCGGACATGCGCAAATTTTCAGGACTTATGCAGATCTCAAATACACATCAGCAGGTACCAGAAGGTAAGAAAAGTTGGTTTTGCATAATATTTCGAAACAAAACGCAAGATAATACGTCTGCTAATGGGTGCCATTTTGCGGTCCTTATACACACATCATTGTAATACTTGTGTCTCTGACTACGGTAGACGTAATGGGCCGACAATCCATCAAACGGTGCGGCTTCAAAGTCATACTAAAACATTTTGACAGATTTTTGAGTGCCGTATGTAATGTTCTTTATTGTCAATGGAACATTTAAAGTTTTGGTGTTGTTTACTGGCGTCATATTGCAGTCTACACGTATCTCTTATACGTGACTACCATCTACTGGTCACACTTATCACTACACCATGTACCGAATTAAATTGCTTCAAAGTCGGTAAGCGCAACCAGAATTATTCCGTACATTAGCCGATCAGCTGCTGTTGACGGTCCCTGACACAAGGCTGAAGCTTAGAGGTGACAGAGCTTTCGCCGTTGCTGCTCCCAAGCTCTGGAACGACCTACCCCTGAGTGTTAGACAAGCCTCCTCTCTTCCTGTTTTTAAATCTCTCTTAAAAACATATTTTTATTCCATGGCTTTTAACACTGAGTGATATCCATCCTGCAATGGCGCCCCATAATACACCTGCTGTGATCCTGTTTTTATGTTTTTATGTTTTTATTAATTCTATTTTAATTATTTATTTTTTATCATGTTCTGTTTGTGTTGTGTTGTGTTTGCTCGATACTCGTTTTATCTTTTAACCTGCTCATTGTACAGCACTTTGGCTACCCCTGTGGTAAATTTTAAATGTGCTTTATAAATAAAGTTGATTTGATTTGATTTGATTAGGCGTACCGGGTTATAAGGCGCACTGTCGATTTTTGAGAAAATTAAAGGATTTTAAGTGCGCCTTATAGTCTGAAAAATACGGTAGGTTTGTATAGCACTTTTCTAGACACTCAAAGCGCTTTTCAGACAGGACTGAGAACCCATCATTCATTTACTCCACATGGGTCCTTTAAAAGGAACGAACAACAGACCGAATGATAAACTGACTAAACGAGATACAAGAACAATTTAAAGGTGCCATATGTAATAATTTCATGTCAAGTCATCATTAAATGGCCTTGATATGTCAAAAGGCATTAATAAATCATGTTCTTTTCCAATACCTTTATAACTGATAACAGTATTTCAGCCGGGATATGCACATTTCAAAATTTGATATATAGCCCCAAAATATTGTTATTGTTTTCATTTCGATGCCCCGCCCTCCACCGTTTGAACCAATTAGAAAGTCGGTGAGTGTGTCACATCCAGGTTGCCAGTTACACACCGCCATCTTCGTCTAGCTAATGCCACTGGTAAAGTTACTAAACATGTCAGACCTTCGTAAATCTAAAAGTTACCATTCTCAACTTATTCATGACAAAGCCAGGAACAAAACCAGGATTTGTATCGGGGATGCTTTAGAAAGATGGAGACCATTGAACGCGGAGAAGATTTTTTCCTCCTTGATAGGTAAGTCAGGCATTTACATTTTCTTATTGTTTGTAATAAATGTAAATTGACATTTGGTATGTAAACTATATTGTCCAATACAGTCTATGATCTTGTCTAACAAAGCTAGTATGTTCCTGCAACGAAAACTGAGTGTGATGGTGCTTAGCTACTAGTGTAATGCTAAGCATACTAGCCCGGTCAATGACACATCAACATATAGGCTAATGGGGGAAATATATGCCTGTTAGCCTGTATGTCGATGTGTATTCCAACTGACAGGGCAAAATATATTTTCAACAAATAATACCTATGTGGATATGGGTAGTGTCAGTGCCTATTTCCTTCTCAATATGCTGATACGCTGAGAAAATGTGTTCCAACATTAGCATGGCTAATTGCGGTTTCTGGTACCGTATGTGCATCAGGCACACACGGGGTGGCATTACATGTAATGATTTTCTACTTTGTCTATTGACATGGTAGTAGGCTATATGATTTATGCGTAACGTGGTTTTTGTGTAACGTGGGTTGGCTCACAGAATCACACTCTGCACTGAAAGATGGTGATGTGCGTACATGGAAAAGAATGCAGTGCGTCAGGTTGGATGCAACATGGGGTTATGCTGAACGGAATGTGGCGGTCATTTTACTGTTGGTCTTGACTTGCCATCAAAGATATATAATATATTATATATTACTATATATGGTTACTAGGGTTCAATTCCCACCCTCTACCATCCTAGTCACGTCCGTTGTGTCCTTGGGCAAGACACTTCACCCCTTGCTCCTGATGGCTGCTGGTTAGCGCCTTGCATGGCAGCTCCCGCCATCAGTGTGTGAATGTGTGTGTGAATGGATGAATGTGGTAATACTGTCAAAGCGCTTTGAGTACCTTGAAGGTAGAAAAGCGCTATACAAGTATAACCCATTTATCATTTATTATATATAATTATTTCATTGGTGGTCCGTGCAGTCAAAGTAGACATTTTAACAGGGTAATGCCATCAATCTGTCGCGACTCCAGACTAAAATATTGCTGGGTAACTTTACAAATACATTTTGCTAATGAACATCAGTAAAATGTGGCATAATTACTTAGTAAACCATTTTGCAAAAATTACAGCAATGACGATTGCCATTTGAAGTTCCTTGGAGTAGGATTCGGAGTCGGCTGCGTATTATCTGGCAACCTCAGTCATGGAGAGTGGGAGGGGACTACAGAATTTTGACCATGATTGCAGTACCATTTCTGGCCACATTACTACATCTGGCACCTTTAACTAAATGTGTTTTTCAATGTTGAACTCCAAATGGTTCCAACTGCCCAACATGTATAAGGTTGAAACTTGGTTTGACATTAAATACACACTTAGTTCAAATCTGATTAAATCAGACATGAATTTGGTTAGGTTGGGATTTTCGGATTTTACACATACCGTATTTTCCGCACTATAAGCCGCCCCGGGTTATTAGCCGCACCTTCAATGAATGGCATATTTCAAAACTTTGTCCACCTATAAGCCGCCCCGGACTATAAGCCGCGCCTACGCTGCGCTAAAGGGAATGTCAAAAAAACAGTCAGATAGGTCAGTCAAACTTTAATAATATATTAAAAACCAGCGTTCTAACAACTCTGTTCACTCCCAAAATGTACGCAAATGTGCAATCATAAACATAGTAAAATTCAAAATAGTGCAGAGCAATAGCAACATAATGTTGCTCGAACGTTAATGTCACAACACACAAAATAAACATAGCGCTCACTTTCTGAAGTTATTCTTCATTCGTAAATCCTTCGTCTTCGGTGTCCGAAGTGAAAAGTTGGGCAAATGTGAGATCCAAAATGGCCGGTTCCGTCTCGTCGAAGTCATCGGAGTCAGTGTCACTGTTATCCAGCAGTTCTGTGAATCCTGCCTTCCGGAAAGCTCGGACCACAGTTGTGACCGAAATATCTGCCCAGGCATTTACGATCCACTGGCAGATGTTGGCGTCGTCTGGCGCTGCCTCCCTGTCTTAGTGAAGGTGTGTTCGCCTTCTGTCATCCATTGTTCCCACGCAGTTAGCAGTCTAGCTTCGAATGCCCTGTTGACACCAATATCTAGCGGCTGGAGGTCTTTTGTCAATCCACCCGGAATGACGGCGAGTATTGAATTAAGCGCGTAAGCGTGTCTCTCAATGTGCTGTTATGAGCTAGCAAATATAACAACTACACTACCCAGCATGCAACGATAGTTACGAGCATGCGCGGTAGCCCTGAGAAGCGTTGTATGCTGGCAGTTAGAATGTGGTTATGAGCACGCTGTGAGTAAACGTTGAGAACTCAGTTAACACGCCTCGTCTGCATTATTTATAATTAGACAGACAACACACTTAATAGGAGCCATTTTGGGGTCTTTACATAAACACACAAATGGAAATGAAACGTCACATATCCCAGCATGCACCGCGCGCTTCTTCTTCTTCCGGGGGCGGGTGGTTGCTTACAGTACAAGAAGAAGCGCTTCCTGTTCTATGGGGGCGGGTGCTTACCTTGGCGGTTGCTTGCGTAGAAGAAGAAGCGCTTCCTGCTCTACCGGGAAAAAAGATGGCGGCTGTTTACCGAAGTTGCGAGAACGAAACTTTATGAAAATGAATCTTAATATTTATCCATATATAAAGCGCACCGGGTTAAAAGCCGCACTGTCAGCTTTTGAGTAAATTTGTGGTTTTTAGGTGCGGCTAATGGTGCGGAAAATACGGTATATCATCCAATTAATACATGTACAAGATAAGATAAGTGAGAAATTGTCTTTTTTTATCTTACCTTGACTGTTTTCTACCTCGGTGTGGTCTGTCACTGGAGGACTCTTGATATGGTCTCCGAACTGAGTATCCTTTTCTGAGTGGTCCCAATCTCTTTTATTCTCGCTGATCCCTGAAACACGAACACACCTGTACTCACTATGTAATCCAGGTACTGGAAACTTGGTGTAAATGTGACAAGTTGCGAGTTGGGGTCAATGTTTAATATAATAGCTCAAGTCCTAATTCAAGTAATGACAACATGGTGAACATAGTTCATCTTTCAGCCATCATAAAATGTTGATTTTACTACGTGTACTATTCAAATAAATGTACATAAATTATTCATTTATGTGACATGAAGTAGGTAAACTTGTTTTGGTATTAACTGTATTTTTATTTTGATTCCGCTGCACACAAATCTATATATTTTTCAATAAATCTGTCAATAAATCAATTAATCAAACAATAAAAATCAACTTGATAATTACGCCCACGCCATTATATTACTATGTCCATGTTATTGTTATCTTCGTCTCTTGGGTGCAACAGGGTTCACTCTGTGCATCACCTGAGCGGGTTTATTCAGCAGAATTAAATGAACTGAGTGCATCCTCTTGTCAAGCATCCACACTCTTTGTCTCTGTTTGTAGAGGCAGGACCGCTGGCTTACACACAGTGCAGGGCCTCGCTAATCGCGACTCGCCAGTGAGAAGCACCGCAGAGTTAACAAAAACGAGGAGGTAACCAATGATGGGGAAGCCAAATGTGTGGAAATATTTCGGCTTCAAACCAAAATGGGAAAAATCATTGACACGGACAAACGAGCAAGTATGCTGAATTTGTTGTAAAGTGACGGCAACAAAAAAAGACAACAAAAACCACCCGACCCAGTTTTTCCAACTATAAAAACTGCACTTCACAATGTTCAATATTGAGAGTTTACTTTATATTACAATACAACATAATACAAAATAAAAGCCCATTGTGTTTTAGCTCTCCGTAATATCGCTATAATTCGTTTTATTTTATCCACTAGCGACGCTGAGATTATTATTCATGCGTTCGTTACGTCTCGTCTCGATTACTGTAACGTATTATTTTCGGGTCTCCCTATGTCTAGCATTAAAAGATTACAGTTGGTACAAAATGCGGCTGCTAGACTTTTGACAAGAACAAGAAAGTTTGATCATATTACGCCTATACTGGCTCACCTGCACTGGCTTCCTGTGCACTTAAAATGTGACTTTTAAGGTTTTACTACTTACGTATAAAATACTACACGGTCTAGCTCCAGCCTATCTTGCCGATTGTATTGTACCATATGTCCCGGCAAGAAATCTGCGTTCAAAGAACTCCGGCTTATTAGTGATTACCAGAGCCCAAAAAAAGTCTGCGGTCTATAGAGCGTTTTCTATTCGGCTCCAGTACTATGGAATGCCCTCCCGGTAACAGTTAGAGATGCTACCTCAGTAGAAGCATTTAAGTCCCATCTTAAAACTCATTTGTATACTCTAGCCTTTAAATAGCCCCCCTTTTTTGGACCAGTTGATCTGCCGTTTCTTTTCCTTTCTCCTCACAGGTCCGGTGGCCATGGATGAAGTGCTGGCTGTCCAGAGTCGGGACCCGGGGTGGACCGCTCGCCTGTGCATCGGTTGGGAACATCTCTGCGCTGCTGACCCGTCTCCGCTCGGGATGGTTTCCTGCTGGCCCCACTATGGACTGGACTCTTACTATTATGTTGGCTCCACTATGGACTGGACTCTCACAATATTATGTCAGACCCACTCGACATCCATTGCATTCGGTCTCCCCTAGAGGGGGGGGTTACCCACATATGCGGTCCTCTCCAAGGTTTCTCATAGTCATTCACATCGACGTCCCACTGGGGTGAGTTTTTCCTTGCCCTTATGTGGGCTCTGTACCGAGGATGTCGTTGTGGCTTGTGCAGCCCTTTGAGAGACTTGTGATTTAGGGCTATATAAATAAACATTGATTGATTGATTGATTGATTGATAGATAGTTTCATATATTACATGATTAAATTTGCGCTTAATTTTGTCTCAAAAATAATGCTGACAATAATATTGTTTATCTGCAATAATTTATGGGACAATATGTCGTCCAGCAACATTTTTTCGCACATAATAAATAATAGGTGTGGATAATTACATTATTACAAATAATGTAATTATTTGTAAATATATAATAATATTTATATATTTATATATAATTTTAATATACAATAATAATTACAAATAAATACAGTATATATTATATACTGTATATATAATATGTAAATATTACATACATGTCCATCCATCCATCCATCTTCTTCCGCTTATCCGAGGTCGGGTCGCGGGGGCAGCAGCCTAAGCAGGGAAGCCCAGACTTCCCTCTCCCCAGCCACTTCGTCCAGCTCCTCCCGGGGGATCCCGAGGCGTTCCCAGGCCAGCCGGGAGACATAGTCTTCCCAACGTGTCCTGGGTCTTCCTCGTGGCCTCCTACCAGTCGGACATGCCCTAAACACCTCCTTAGGGAGGCGCTCGGGTGGCATCCTGACCAGATGCCCGAACCACCTCATCTGGCTCCTCTCAATGTGGAGGAGCAGCGGCTTTACTTTAAGCTCCCTCCGGATGACAGAGCTTCTCACCCTATCTCTAAGGGAGAGCCCCGCCACCCGGCGGAGGAAACTCATTTCGGCCGCTTGTACCCGTGATCTTGTCCTTTCGGTCATAACCCAAAGCTCATGACCATAGGTGAGGATGGGAACGTAGATCGACCGGTAAATTGAGAGCTTTGCCTTCTGGCTCAGCTCTTTCTTCACCACAACGGATCGATACAGCGTCCGCATTACTGAAGACGCCGCACCGATCCGCCTGTCGATCTCACGATCCACTCTTCCCTCACTCGTGAACAAGACTCCGAGGTACTTGAACTCCTCCACTTGGGGCAGGGTCTCCTCCCCAACCCAACCCAACCCAACAATACATATATGTTATATTTTATATTGCTACTACGGTACATTTTTAGTTTACTTTATACCTGCATTATCCTTTCCATCCTTTGTAACTGAGCTACTTTGTGGAACAATGTCCCTTGTGGATCAATACAGTTTGTCTAAGTCTAAGTTTAGGTCTAATTGTGATCAACGTAGTGTTTGTAGCGGTCCAAATTACTGTTGGACAATTTTGTAGTTAAAAAAATCAAACGCCAGCATGTGTCATGTAAGACAAGTAGGAGTCTATTCATCTATTTATATCACGTAAGCGCTAATATACGCTTAGCTAAAGGTAAGTATTTCTGTATGTCCAGAAATATTAAAACTTAATAAGCACTAATGATGGTAAAACATCTGTATTACATTCTAAGAGTGTTCATAGACAAATCAAAGGGATGGCAAACTATATTTCATTCTGCATTGTCAATACGATATTGTTTGTGTAAACCATTAGCAGCAGTGCCAACACTTCTGCCTCCGATCAAATGTGATTTTAACCTTTTGGCTCGGAGTTTAATTCCGAAGAGAGCCGAGTGTGTTGCTTCCCAGATCTGCTGTTAGTTAAATCCCTCACCTCTGGAGCCGTATCACTGTACAGCGCTAACTCTACATGAAGCGTGACCCTGTTTCCAACCCCCCTCCAACCACGACCCCCTCCTTCCGTTCGCAGTCTTGGAAGATAGAGGAGCACAGGGGAGAGGCATGCCAAGGCAGAAGACACTTTTAAGCAAAGATTAAAGGTTTTCCTTTTTAATCAGTCATTTGGCAGCAATGTTAGCATTTCACCCGAGTGCAGCTAAGGATCAATTTTTAATGCCGCGGTGCAGAGAGCAGACAGGGTGATTGGCAGAGAGTGGAGCTATTTACAAAGGATCTATTTACACATTTTCCATAGAAATACACTGAGGGCACAATTGACATCGCTCGCAGAATTTCAAACAAGCTCTTTCCCCGTACTCACTCTGTCATGAGGCATGACCTCAGCCACCCCCTGATAATCACTGCTTCATGTGCATGCGTGCGTGTTTACTCATACGTCTCAAATAATAAAGATTGCACACCCCTCTCTAGTTGCATTGTGTGTACGTCTTCGTGTTGCACACATTGCCTTGGGGCTGGTTACCTCGGTCAATCAAGTGTGATGTAAACAAATGACGATATGGAAAGTCCAATGCTGATGACTTTTGAAATTAGGAGTGCATGACACATATTGTGCAGATAAATACATTAAAACGGTCCGTGGTGCAAAAAAGGTTGGGGACCACTGCTAGGTGGTAAAGGACACATTTCAGATGTGTGATTGTAAAAAATATTAATGAGACTAATCCATAATAAAATCCCCTTCAAGAAAAAGGTAATTTTTTAATTAAAAAAAAGCCTCTCACCCAAACATGGGTTACTCCCTGAAAAACAACCCAAACATGGTTCATAATTTTGAAAAGCCAGAAATTTAGTTAAAATGATACCCAAAAAATGGATTGCTCTTCATTAAAAAAAACTATTTTATTTTGACTCAACACTAGCAACCCATAAATTGGGTTACCAAAATAACACAGCATGTTTTAGTGTGTATGCACTAGAGATGCGCGGATAGGCAATTATTTCATCCGCAACCGCATGACAAAAGTCGTCAACCATCCGCATCCACCCGAATTAACATTTAATCAACACCGCACCCGCCCGCACCCGCCCGTTGTTATATATCTAATATAGACGATGCAAGGCATTAGTGAGGTTATAAAGCTTTTGCCTGTTAAAGAAAGGCGACTGATCCAATGCAGCAATCATCTGAGCGCACCTCCAAGCGCATGGAGGTGCGATGTCCCTCGCACCCGGGCTCGCGCCCGAGGCTTCAGCGCGCACCGCGGCGCCCATCCTACTTGTCGCGGCCTAGCCCTAGCGGCTCTCGCTGCCGGCGACGGCCGGGTATGGGCCCGACGCTCCAGCGCCATCCATTTTCAGGGCTAGTTGATTCGGCAGGTGGGTTGTTACACACTCCTTAGCGGGTTCCGACTTCCATGGCCACCGTCCTGCTGTCTATATCAACCAACACCTTTTCTGGGGTCTGATGAGCGTCGGCATCGGGCGCCTTAACCCGGCGTTCGGTTCATCCCGCAGCGGCAGTTCTGCTTGCCCCACCCCTTTCGTGAGCGCACTGCGCGTGGAGTGACCCCTGTTACGCGCCCCCGGCAAAGGGGGTGGCGGGCAGGTAAGCTGCGCGGGCGGAGCGCGCGGAGTGACCCCTGTTACGAGCCCCCGGCCACGGGGGTGGCGGGCAGGTAAGCTGCTTACCTGCTGCACGTGACGCCGGCCGCGGCGAAGGCGGACGAGGCGGGGTGTCGTGCGGTGGGCGCGGTGGTGACCCTGGACGTGCGTCGGGCCCTTCTCGCGGATCACCTCAGCTACGGCTCCCGGTGGGGCCCTCTCGGGGGAAGGGGCCTCGGTCCCGGATCCCGGCGAGGCGTCCCTTCTCCGCTCCGTAAAAGTGTCCATCTCTTTTTTTTTTTTCTTCTTCTGTTGTGGCATATGCTGCAGGTGCCTGCTTGTTTTTCGTATGTGGGTAACAACATTTAACTATGTATATATATTTCCGAATTGGTTTAACTGCCACCCGCCTGAATCTATTTAAAATCAAATTTTTTTTTATTTCAACCGCCCGAACCGCGGATAATCCGCGGACTCCGCGGTTGTGTCCGCAAACCGCGCATCTCTAGTATGCACAGATGAACAATTATGACGTCATACTGAGAAAGATAAAATATAGGTCATATAAGGGATTAAAAAAAAAAAAAAAAGATCTGACGAGGCGAGATTGCTCTTGGCAATCACAATCGAAAACCTGGACAAGACAAAAGGTCGACAAAAGGTTGGCACCCGATGCATTACATCTCACTTTAAGGCAGTACTTCTCAATTATTTTCTGCTACGCCCCCCATGAAGAAAAATACATTTTGCGCTTGCCCCTCAATCTCCACCGTACATTTGTCTTTAAAACTGTTATAAGTACACCTTTGCATAACATTGTATCCTTATTACATAAAAGAAAACAAAAAACAAAAAATACATAAATGTAGAACAACTGACAACAAAGAAACACTTCATTAACAGTGTTTTAGTCTGTAACAAAAGATTTGAAATGCACCAAATTGCCTGAAATAAAATAAAAAATATATAAATCCTTATTTAAATTACACAAATGTTTTGACCGACTTGAACCATTTGCTACTGAAAACTAAAATTCAATAAACTCAATAAAGAGTCATTAATTCCTATTGCTCAGAAACATTAACAATTAATAGAACACAAAATAAAAACAATTAGTGCTGAATTTTTTTTAAATTCAAAATGGGTCAGAAATAATAGCTAAAAAGAGCACGTTTTGCATTGTACAGCTCTTCAAAGCGGGGTTTGAGGCATGATACTGATAAAGCATGTTCCCCAGGGTCACACAGGACCAAGGGGGCTCCGCCCCACAATTTGAGAAGAAGCTCTGAGGTGAGTCCACTGTTCTGTTGAAAAATTTGAGGCGGCTACTTTCTTGATCTGAATGAAGCCCAAATGTTTTGTTCGCCCCCTGGTGGTTGGCAGACTGTTGGTTGTGAAAGTGCTTGATTTGATATGCACCAAAGCTTTCTTTTTAAATGTAAATAACGCTGAAGATCTTCTGAATTTTCTGGTGGCAGCCAAAATTGTGATCATGATTCTAATTCGATTATAACATTTTCGGACCATAAGGCGCACAGGGTTATAAGGCGCACTGTCGATTTTTGAAAAAATTAAAGGATTTTAAATGCACCTTTTAGTCCGAAAAATATGGTAATTGTCCAGCCTTAGCACAAACTACAGTTACATCTACATTTTAAAAATAATAAATGCAAACAAATTGCCTGTAATGATAATAAACATAATAGTAATAATTATAATAATGCTTGCACTGGGGTAGACTGATGGAAATGTATGGAGCCAAAACACTGCTAGTAAAACTGCTTCCGGGTAAACTCGTTGTAAGCCCTTCATGCCGAAACACTGCCTTTAGTTTGAAACCGTAAAAAAAGGCGGAACTTAAAAAAAATGAAGGAACAAAACCGTTAAAAATAGAAGCAAATGTGAAAAAAATTTGATCATAAAACATTTGAAACACACAAAAACAATACAAGTGTACCAACATATGAACGTTGGCATGTCATGATTAAAAAAAACATCCACCAAAAATATTGTATTTTTTTCAAAGTTTTTATTTATTTCCAAAACTTGTTTCAGTGCCATTACAACATTTTCCACAATGTGTTTTTTTTTTTATACCAAATCTCAGCGTTTTCGCTCCATAGAAACGTGGCTGCCAATTTGCACCACCAAACTTTCCTTTTTGGTCTGGACCCCAGGTTTCAGAGACATCAGGCAAAGTGCAAGTAAAAACACTTTTATTAGGGAAAACACGCCACAAACCGTGCAGCAGGGAAGTGCACACAAATCAACGAGGCACATCATAGCACGTTGCAGCACGTTGCGTAGCAAAGCAAACCGAAAGGATCCAGCCCAGGCCAAAGGACAGGATAAAAAGCACCATGATTGGCAACCATGGACAGGTGAGAGAGCCAGCGTTCAGACAAGTGAAGTGATGGCAAATGGAGGCAAAAAAGAAGCCGAAACAAACAAAAGAGGCTTGGACAGGAAATAAAAAATACCAGAAACTAATTAGGACTGCAGAAAAGATCATTGGTGTCGACCTTCGCCCCCCATCCAGGACTTATACCGGTCAGCAAACGGACAGGTAGCATTACTGTGGACTCCTCACACTCTGGTCACCAACTGTTCAAATTGCTCTGCTCTGGCAGGCGTAACAAATCACTGTATGCGAAAACAACCCGTCGTAAAAACAGTTTCTTCCCTCAGGCTAATCATTTTGATAGACCCTGTGAGATAACTCTGGAATTAACCTGGAATTGTACTAACTCATGTTCATGTCATCATCTTTTTACTTTCACTCTTTAGATGTTTCCCATCATGCACTCTAAGGGGGTAATTTAGATTTTTTTCTTATGGTGTTTGGACGGTGTTCATAATATCCACAATGTTCAGTGAGCAAGTCGTGTTATGTGTGACCATGTGTGTGACCATGTTAGTTGCATTTTTTTTCTCACAATGACTAGGGAAGGTTGTTTGGGTTGTGTCATATAAGTAAAAAGTGTACTATCATTTCAAAACACTTTCAAGGGTCGTTGATCTGACTTACTGACACTGTCTACAAGATGGCAGCAAATATGCTGCATTCAGAAACTGCCTGGGATTTAAGATTAATTTGAAAGCATTCCGCGGCGTGATGCTTTGTTGAACTCATAACGTCTCGCGGGCCAAATTGAAGACGGCAGTTTGGAAACACCTACTCTAGTCATTACTACACTATTATATGTTTGCCTTGCACATTACAATTATCTAAGTACTTGTTTATATTTTAGTTTATCATTAATATATATTGTTTACATTGAACAAGCCAAATTCCCATACTTGGCCAATAAAGCTGATACTGATTGATCGTGGCACCTTTGCTATATTGACATATTACATTTTAGGTCATATTATTTTAACATATTGAACCTTTTTTAATGTAATTATTTAGAAATAGGGCAGCACGGTGGAAGAGGGGTTAGTGCGTCTGCCTCACAATACGAAGGTCCTGAGTAGTCTTGGGTTCAATCCCAGGCTTGGGATCTTTCTGTGTGGAGTTTGCATGTTCTCCCCGTGACTGCGTGGGTTCCCTCCGGGTACTCCGGCTTCCTCCCACCTCCAAAGACATGCATCTGGGGATAGGTTGATTGGCAACACTAAATTGGCCCTAGTGTGTGAATGTGAGTGTGGATGTTGTCTGTCTATCTGTGTTGGCCCTGTGATGAGGTGGCGACTTGTCCAGGGTGTACCCCGCCTTCCGCCCGATTGTAGCTAGATAGGCTCCAGCTCCCCCCGCGACCCCAAAGGGAATAAGCGGTAGAAAATGGATGGATGGATATTTAGAAATATGAAGCCTTTGTAATTGATTAAGCTTTCTGTAGAAAATCCAGATTTAGTACAATTATTGATCTCCATCCATCCATTTTCTACCGCTTATTCCCTTTGGGGTCGCGGGGGGCGCTGGAGCCTATCTCAGCTACAATCGGGCGGAAGGCGGGGTACACCCTGGACAAGTCGCCACCTCATCGCAGGGCCCAATTATTGATCTGTAAAAGGCATTTGTTGATGCTGCAATACTACACAGAACAACACCACTGAAATCTTTAGTATCTCACAAGTTCATTCTGGGATGGACCTGACACTGATGTTCCTCCCAATCGGCTGTCCACAAATCCAACCCCGGATCACTCTGTCAATCCAGCTATTCATTCATCAATCCTGCTATTCACTCACACAGTCAACCAGCCCTCGAGCTGACCGACACACAACATTGATCCAGTGATTGACCCTGCACTGGCGGATCAATAGTCTCTTAAATGGCATCATTGTAAGCGCTTAGGCACAATGGCCGGGCGTTGTTTGCGCAGTTGATTTTCAAGGAAGCAAGGCCGTGTGGGGCTCTAACCTGAGTCAACTCTCCATTTTACTCTACTTACCACTGCAGCAAAGAGAAAAAAAATAAGTATTGAGCTCTGGGTTTTGAAGTAGAAATCAATTCAAAAGTATACGTAATGACTCAGGACAACTCAATACTGTGCACCAAGAAACCCACATCACACATATTACATAGAAATACTGTACATTTATTTCAAATAATTTTAGCAATACATGTAGTATTACCTTGAATGATTAGGAGTCGACCAGAGACTACTGTTCAATGGCATACTGTGAAGCCTATTGTGTCACAGTGTGCGCATAGAAACCCTTTTGGGTAGGAGCTGGGGTCGACATATTGGCATTAAATGACTGGAAGTCTGACAAGCCTGGGAGCTCTGTCACTGTAGTTCACAGGTCTTGTTAGCCGAGGTTTCGGCAGGGTTGGAAGGATGGTGCGTGTGTGTGTGTGGTTGACTTTAGACAGCAGTTCTACCTCCACCTCCTCACCTGACACCAGCAATAAAACTAAACAGGGCCAAGGTGCTACACCGTGTGTGTGTGTGAGTACTATGTGGACGTGTGCACCCTCCAGAAAGGGGAAAGTGCGCTCCGTGCTTGTCGCTGCTGTCACCAATTTGTTGGAGGCTGCAGACAGAAGTGGGAGCAAGGTGACGGAGCTGGGGCTTGATAAACACAGAAGCCCTGCTTCGATTTCCCATCCAGTCCACTTTGGAAACACATGACTTCTCCTGGGCGCTCTTGGCCAGACGAGAGTGGAGAAGGTGGATATGGAGGACGCTGGGGTGGCGATTTAGCAGTGACTTGTGAGATGAATAAAATAGCCATGCAGGGAAATGTTAAGAGACAAAGGGATTAGTGGAATTACAGTGCATTCTGAGAAGTGGACACTGTAGTAGTGTGGTTATGTAACTAACAAGGAAGAGAGAAATAAATAGTCAGAGACAATAATAAAGGTGGCGATCGGATAGATTAATACATATGTAGATACTGTACATTCATGGATAGAGAGGTAATTATTGATCAAATATGGATTGGTGGGTGAATAGTAGGGGTGTAAAAATTAAACGGTACAAATCGAAAACCGATTTTAACTTTAGAGATATGAATACATCGTTTGGCGAGCCTCTGGATCGATCTATACCTAGTCGATGTCCGGTTGGAAAGCTTGATTGGAGCCCTGCTACAAAATATGGCCACTCTAATCTTGCGAGACTTCTGTGATGACGTAATACGAGAGTTACATTCTTGTTTGCGACTGACAGCAACATAGCAACACAACACAATGTACTGCCCTCCACGCTTATAAGTCACCAACCCACACCTCCTTGTCTGCAAATAAAGTATTTTTTTACAAGTCAAATCATCATTGGAGGATGAAGAATCGCTAAATATGCTACACTACACTGTAGGAAGATACAATAATCATGCCAACTGCTAGGCTACAGTTCTTGAATGTGTTGCATAGCAGATCAACTCCAATATCAACAGTAACAATAGTATCAGTATATGGTCGATTCGACACTGATTAGACAGATATTTATTAATATCACAAAATTGTTTTTTTGTCGTTTTTGTTTGTTGTTTAAAAACTCAGGAAATTAGTCCCTGGACACAGGAGAGTTTTGAGGACAAAAGTCCAAAATATTTAAATCAGAGGCAAAGTCATCAGTTATTTTGCACTGATTATTTATTATTATTATTATTTTGATAAAAAAAAAATATCATTCAATGGTCTTGGAAATTTTAAATATCAAGTATCAGCATGAATATAACCAACACTGACCTTATAAGTACTTGGTATTGAATTGATACCCAAATTTGTAGTATCGCCCAAAACATCAGAAGAATAAGTGTTTGTTACATTTTGACAGAAGTTTAGATAGAAGCATGTTAACAGAAAGTTATCAGATATTAACAGTAAATTAGCAAGTAAATTCATAATAGTTTTGAGAATGACATTATGTGTTGCTGCCAGTTAGGGCTGGGCGATATGGCCTTTTTTTAATATCGTAATATTTTAAGGCCATATCGCGATACACGATATATATCACGATATTTTGCCTTAGCCTTGAATGAACACTTGATGCATATAATCACACCAGTATGATGATTCTATGTGTCTACATTAAAACATTCTTCTTCATACTGCATTAATATATGCTACTTTAAAACTTTCATGCAGAGAAGGAAATCACAACTAAAAAAATCACTATTTTTTTCATACGGTGTTTATCTGGAAATGTTTGCCTCGGCATTTTGATGGTGTGGGCGTGTGGCACCGAACGGAGATGTTGACATGCGGAGTAAGCACTGTTCATTCTCTAGCAGGTGACTTTTCAAATGATGCTACATATTAGCAGTAATGCTACTTTTTATAGCAACGCTTTCGCCCCACACTTGACAAATTACGGTTGTCTGTTCGACATATACCCACTTGAAGCCAAACCACCACCAGATGATGGACCCCCTACTGTTTTTTGGGGGAATTAATTATTCCTTCATTTGTTACCAGATTCGCACCTTCTTTCTCTCGTATTACCGCTCACACGGCTACGCTAGCATCACAGCTAACGTTAGCCCTGCTGCTACCTCTCTGCTCAAAGAGGGCGTATACGTATGTGACGTATGACGTGACAGTATGTGACGTGTGTAGAAGCTGCGCTTGTCTGTCTGTGAGAAGGAGCCACAAGACAGAGTGAGAAGAGCCTGTTGTGTAATGCCAGCAGCTAAAAGCAACTGCGTGAGAACGTATACTTGAATATCACGATATAGTCATTTTCTATATGGCACAGAGACAAACCCGTGATATATCGCATATATCGATATATTGCCCAGCCCTACTGCCAGTGTTTGGAAAATTACTTTTAAAAAGTTGCTTTCCCCAAAAAAATATTGAATTACTAACAGAATTATTCTTTAACAGGTGACATTAAATATTATACAAGGTATGAATGCGTTACCTTTTGTTTAACTTTCATATGCGTATGCAGTTGAGAGATGTTTCATGAGAGAAGAGTGTGTGCCTTTAAAAGGCGGTGCCTGTAGCTGAGTGAAGCATGACGTCAGCAAGGGCGCGCTCATTGGCTGTTTTAGCTCAGCTTTGGTAATCTGCAGACCGGAAGGAGATTGTTGAGGGCAATTATTTACTGATAGTTAATAAAGCGATTAAAAATGTGTGGCTGTGTCTCTCCTTGTCCACAAACGGGGTATTGTAGGATTATAATTGTTGATTATTGTCACTTTCTTGAATGTTCATTATTAGCCTGTAGTAGTAGTAATATCGCTTGCACTAATAAAGAGCTACCTCCTACAGGGAACTTGCTGGGACTTTTAAAGCTATCTTGATCCGCATCAAAAGTAGTATGCCCATGTGGCGACCCGATCAGTTTTTCCGTTATTGTTGTTTCTCCCCCAGGAGTTCCTTCTCTCAACATTTTTTCCTGGTCTCAAACTAAGTCCCTCAGCCCCTTTGGACGACACATTTTATTTTGTTGTACTTTTTAAGTGCAATGACAATAAAGTTTCATCCATCCACTTCACATCAAATGTATCGGTAACAACTTGTAACGTACATAAAAGTAATTAGTTAGATTACTTGTTACTAGAAAAACTAACGACAACACCGTTTTATGAACACTGATTACAGCATACGTCAACAGCGAAATAAGGGTCCTTTGTAGCTCATTTCGATATAGTTCTAATAGCATTTGTATCCTAAATAATAAATTGTGATGTATATTTTGTACAAAACCCAAAATCAGTGAAGTTGGCACGTTGTGTGAATCGTAAATAAAAACAGAATACAATGATTTGCAAATCCTTTTCAACTTATATTCAATTGAATAGACAGCAAAGACAAGATACTTTACGTTCGAACAGGAAAACGTTGTTATTTTTTTGCAAATTTTAGCTCATTTAGAATTTGATGCTTGCAACATGTTTCAAAAAAGCTGGCGCAAGTGGCACAAAAGACTGAGAAAGTTGAGGAATGCTCATCAAACACTTATTTGGAACATCCCACAGGTTAACAGGCTAATTGGGAACAGGTGGGTGCCATGATGGGTATAAAAGCAGCTTCCATGAAATGCTCAGTCATTCACAAACAAGGATGGGGCGAGGGTCACCACTTTGTGAACAAATGCGTGAGCAAATTGTCCAACGGTTTAAGAACAACATTTCCCAATGAGCTATTGCAAAGAATTTAGGGATTTCACCATCTATAGTCCGTAATATCATCAAAAGGTTCAGAAAATCTGGAGAAATCACTGCACGTAAGCGATGATATTACAGACCTTTGATCCCTCAAGCGGTACTGCATCAAAAACCGACATAAGTCTGTAAAGGATATCACCACATGGGCTCAGGAACACTTCAGAAAACCAATGTCAGTAACGACAGTTGGTCGGTACATTTGTAAGTGCAAGTTAAAACTTTCCTTTGCAAAGCGAAAGCCATTTATCAACAACACCCAGAAACGCTGCCGGCTTCGCTGGGCCTGAGCTCATCTAAGATAGACTGATGCAAAGTGGAAAAGTGCTCTGTGGTCTGACGAGTCCACATTTCAAATTGTTTTCGGAAACTGTGGACGTCGTGTGCTCCGGAACAAAGAGAAAAAGAACCATCCGGATTGTTCTAGGCGCAACGTTCAAAACCCAGCATCTGTGATGGTATGGAGGTGTATTAGTGCCCAAGGCATGGGTAACTTAAACATCTGTGAAGGCACCATTAATGCTGAAACATACATACAGGTTTTGGAGCAACGCATGTTGCCATCCAAGCAACGTTATTATGGACGCCCCTGCTTATTTCAACAAGACAATGCCAAGCCACGTGTTACAACAGCGTGGCTTCGTAGTAAAAGAGTGCGGGTACTAGACTGGCCTGCCTGTAGTCCAGACCTGTCTCCCATTTAAAATGTGTGGCGCATTATGAAGCCTAAAATACCACAACGGAGATCCCGGACTGTTGAACAACTTAAGCTGTACATCAAGCAAGAATGGGAAATAATTCCACCTGAAAAGCTTCAGAAATTGGTCTCCTCAGTTCCCAAACGTTTATTGAGTGTTGTTAAAAGGAAAGGCAGTGGTAAAAATGCCCCTGTGACAACTTTTTTGCAATGTGTTGCTGCCATTTAATTCTAAGTTAATAATTATTTGCAAAAATAAGTTATGTTTTTCAGTTCAAACATTAAATATCTTGTCTTTGCATTCTATTCAATTGAATATAAGTTGAAAAGGATTTGTATCATTGTATTCTGTTTTTATTTACGATTTACACAACGTGCCAACTTCACTGGTTTTGTATAATGTGATTTATAGAGAGAAGCAGAAAATACTTGACATAGTGGCTATTCTCCAAAGAATTTCTTTCCCTCTGTTTTTCTCTTCTCTTTGGAACCAACTTCCGCTGTTCCGCCTTTCAGCTGACATCAGAAGTTTAAAGACCAGCTCCGAGTCAGTGAAGGAGGTGGAGAAGCGAACTCCCCTCTGCCCCCCTGGAGAGTTAAGGAGATCACATTTGAACCCCCACCCTCCCCAACCAAACTCCACCCTGCCGCTCCCCTCCCTCACGCCTTAACACCAACATAAGAGGACAAGTGTGGGCTTTAAGCACCAGTGATCAAACACGAGCGGCTGCTGGGTGCGTTCGGCTCAGGACGGTTGGCCTAATAGGATTGGAAGCCCCCAGGTGAGCCAAAGGACACCTCCAATCTGCCTGATTAGCTAAAGGCATAGCAGCGTTTAGTCGGGATATAGTAGAGAGTGGTGCAAACTAAAATTATCACGGGTTGTGGGGAACACAGGCGAAGTTGTGCTGCCATGATGACGGCTCATGTCAAGTGTGGGACTGATGGGGTTAAAAAATTACACGTGGCTTTTAAGTGTCAGATTTTTGACTTAGGGTGTGTACAAATATAAGACCATGTCTCACGGCTGGCCTGAGAATGCATTTGGATCCTTCTGGGGAAGCTGGACGAAGTGGTTGGCGAGAAGGAAGTCTGGGCTTCTCTGCTTAGGCTGCTGCCCCCGCGACCCGACTTTGGATAAGCAGAAGAAAACGGATGGATGGATGGTGTTTACACATAATGTGTCTTAAGCCTGCGTGAGTGTAGGTTGCAGTCGGTACATGTCCATGCACTAAATTAGTCCGATTTCTCGGCTCTAAATAAGCATACCGTATTTTCCGCACCATTAGCCGCACCTAAAAACCACAAATTTACTCAAAAGCTGACAGTGCGGCTTTTAACCCGGTGCGCTTTATATATGGATTAATATTACGATTCATTTTCATAAAGTTTCGATCTCGCAACTTCGGTAAACAGCCGCCATCTTTTTTCCCGGTAGAACAGGAAGCGCTTCTTCTTCTACGCAAGCAACCGCCAAGGTAAGCACCCGCCCCCATAGAACAGGAAGCGCTTCTTCTTCTACTGTAAGCAACCACCCGCCTCGGAAGAAGGAGAAGCACGCGGTGCATGCTGGGATATGTGACGTTTCATTTCCATTTGTGTGTTTATGTAAAGACCCCAAAATGGCTCCTATTAAGTGTGTTGTCTGTCTAATTATAAATAATGCAGACGAGGCGTGTTAACTGAGTTCTCAACGTTTACTCACAGCGTGCTCATAACCACATTCTAACTGCCAGCATACAACAACGCTTCTCAGGGCTACCGCGCATGCTCGTCACTATCGTTGCATGCTGGGTAGTGTAGTTGTTATATTTGCTAGCTCATAACATCACATTGAGAGACACGCTTACGCGCTTAATTCAATACTCGCCGTCATTCCGGGTGGATTGACAAAAGACCTCCAGCCGCTAGATATTGGTGTCAACAGGGCATTCGAAGCTAGACTGCTAACTGCGTAGGAACAGTGGATGACGAAGAAGCGCGCGGTGCATGCTGGGATATGTGACGTTTCATTTCCATTTGTGTGTTTATGTAAAGACCCCAAAATGGCTCCTATTAAGTGTGTTGTCTGTCTAATTATAAATAATGCAGACGAGGCGTGTTAACTGAGTTCTCAACGTTTACTCACAGCGTGCTCATAACCACATTCTAACTGCCAGCATACAACAACGCTTCTCAGGGCTACCGCGCATGCTCGTCACTATCGTTGCATGCTGGGTAGTGTAGTTGTTATATTTGCTAGCTCATAACATCACATTGAGAGACACGCTTCCGCGCTTAATTCAATACTCGCCGTCATTCCGGGTGGATTGACAAAAGACCTCCAGCCGCTAGATATTGGTGTCAACAGGGCATTCGAAGCTAGACTGCTAACTGCGTGGGAACAGTGGATGACAGAAGGCGAACACACCTTCACTAAGACAGAGGCAGCGCCGGACGACATTCGCCCAACTTTTCAATTCGGACACCGAAGGAGAAAAATTCGAGGGATTTATGAATGAAGAATAACTTCAGAAAGTGAGCGCTATGTTTATTTTGTGTGTTGTGACATTAACGTTCGAGCAACATTATGTTGCTATTGCTCTGCACTATTTTGAATTTTACTATGTTTGTGATTGCACATTTGCGTACATTTTGGGACAGAGATGTTAGAACGCTGGTTTTTAATATATTATTAAAGTTTGACTGACCTATCTGACTGTTTTTTTGACATTCCCTTTAGCGCAGCGTAGGCGCGGCTTATAGTCCGGGGCGGTTTATTGGTGGACAAAGTTATGAAATATGCCATTCATTGAAGGTGCGGCTAATAATCCGGTGCGCCTTATAGTGCGGAAAATACGGTACTACAATCCATGGAAACATACAAAGTGGGACTAGCATACCTGGATTATGCAATTGGAAACCATTGAACTCTTGGCATTCTCCCGATGAGCTTCAAGAGGTAGTCACCTGAAATGGTTTTCACTTCACAGGTGTGCCTTATCAGGGTTGATTAGTGAAATTTCCTTTATCAATGGGGTTGGAAATAAAGAAAGACACATTGACTGAGAAGGTGTGTCCAAACTTTTGGCCTGTACTGTATAGCACAAGGCAAATTATAAAGCCTACACAAACCTCTTCACGCTGCGTTTTTGCACTCCTAACTCCACACAACTAGCAACGTTCATCTGGAACAATACCGGCTGGGTCACGAACTGTCTTTTCTTTCGGATTTAAAACTCCTTCCAGCAATCCACAGAGTTTATTGAATGAACTCCGAGACAGAAAGTTTTGCTACGTCCAAAAATTCCTTCGAAAAACTCTCCCGCCGGTCTTTCTTTGCTTCCGAGCTGCATCTGCTCCGAGACATTCTTGGTAGCGTCATGTTGGTAGCGCAATCTAAGATAATTTTTTTGATGCTGTCTGCTATTTAACATCAGCAAAACCATTAGAGACATAATATGTGTAATCTGTACCAATATTACAGTGGACATCAGGTACAACAAGTTATAAGTGTAGCGGGTATTTGGGACGGGCTTATATATATTAGTGTGTTATTAGCACTTATAGGATAGGATGTGAAGTGAATTATATTTATATAGCGCTTTTTCTCTAGTGACTCAAAGCACTTTACATAGTGAAACCCAATATCTAAGTTACATTTAAACCAGTGTGGGTGGCACTGGCAGGAGGTGGGTAAAGTGTCTTGCCCAAGGACACTAGTATGGCGGAAGCAGGGATCGAACCTGGAACCCTCAAGTTGCTGGCATGGCCACTCTATCAACCGAGCTATACCGTCCCAAGGATAAAATAGGAGACTAGGTATAAAACTAATAATGTTAGAAAAACACGGGCTAGTTGGGAACAGAAGATTTAAATTCGGCTGCAGGAGCTGCTGGTCAGTAATAATTACACAGAAACAGAAAATTAAGTTTGGTGCAGGTACCATGAATTGCAAAGAGTGTAGAACTAAATATTTACAACAGAAATACAGGGAAAAAATAGAAAACCCAAAATATTCATAACTGCAGTTAGAGATTGGTTGGTAAGTGCACTTCAAAAGTTATTGGTTAAATTGGAATTGAACAACAAAACTTGTGTCACACAGTCCCAGAACTGATGCAACGATCCATGAGGAATTGGTGAGAGGTTATATCTTTTTACCTTCTCTCGCTAAGGTACTTAGGAAAAAAAACGGGAAAAAAAAAAATAATAATTGTTTTTTTTCTAAGTGACTGTCCAACGGTTATAGTTAGGTGAAGGAGTGAGTGGGATGATGCACCAGAGTTCATGGAGTGTGTGGGGGACAGGCTGTGGCAGCCTTCCTATTAGACCAGTAGTTTCTGCTTGTTGATAAGTGGACACAGTAGCCCGAGCTCTAGGTTCAAGCTCGCCATCGATTGGTTCCAAATAGAAACACCTGGCCTGCAGTACAACAACAGGACCAGTACATTATCGAAGCACTAAATGCTTCTTTGACTTTAGCTTTTATAAAGTTAAAGTTAAAGTACCACTGATTGTCACACACACACTAGGTGTGGTGAAATTACTCTCTGCGTTTGATCCATCCCCTTGTTCCACCCCCCTGGGAGGTGAGGGGAGCAGTGAGCAGCAGGGGCGGTGCTCGGGAATCATTTTTGGTGATTTAACCCCCAATTCCAACCATCGATGCTGAGTGCCAAGCAGGGAGGCAATGGGTCTCATTTTTATAGTTTTTGGTATGACGATCTCAGGGCGGACACTCTAACCACCAGAGGTGTGGACTCGAGTCACATGACTTGGACTCGAGTCAGACTCGAGTCATGAATTTGATGACTTTAGACTCGACTTGACAAAATGTAAAAAGACTTGCAACTCGACTTAGACTTTAACATCAATGACTTGTGACTTCACTTGGACTTGAGCCTTTTGAATTGACATGACTTGACATGACTTGCTACTTTCCCCAAAACCCAAAGATGAAAAAGTTATTCGGGAGCGCTCCGTATTTTTCATTGTGTACTTGTCTATCAGCGTTGCGTGTGTCAGCTGGTGTGGTCTCAGTACAACAGCCAATCAAATTAGATCTACTTTGTTTTCATCACACAGCATTCATCCAATCAAATTGCAGGACAACCAACGAAGAAGACATGTCCAAACCGCACGCCAGTGAACAAAAAATGATACCTAAAATAATTTTGTTTGGGTATAAAAATTACGAGGTGGTCAACACAAAACGGTTTGCAGTATGCAACACATGCGGTTCGAAAATTACTGATGGAGAGGCAACAACTTCCAACTTCGTCCGGCATTTGAAGTTGCACAAAGAACGGTAAGTTTTGAATGTAAGATAACGTTTATTGGCTAAGTAACGTGACTTTTATTTGCTGTGTAGTTAAATCAGTGAGGCTGTAAACTCACTGCTAACGTTATAACGTTATTGCAAACACGGGAATCTGTTGCAGTTCACTACCTTATTCATACTTTTTGTTCAGTGATTTTTTTTAAGCAGGGTTACGTTAGTCAATATATCACACGTAACGTTAGACGGCGGTCAGCAGCACCGCGTATTTTAGCCACCTAAAAAAAGACAAAAATAGTCAAATAAAGGTCAGTTAAAATGTATACTATATTATGAATATGTGTACCGTTTTAGCTAGCTTTCTGACATACTGTTGGTTGTTTACCTCAGTGGTCCCCAACCACCGGGCCGTGGCCCGGTACTGGTCCGTGGATCGATTGGTATCGGGCCGCACAAGAAATATTTTTATTTTTTTATTTTTTTAATTAAATCAACATAAAAAACACAAGATACACTTACAAGTAGTGCACCAACCCAAAACAACTCTCTCCCCCTTTTGTTGTGGGCATTGAACATGAAGACTCTTCCTTCACTGTTCCGAGTGGCCATGAGAGTCTTGGCAGTGCCTGCCTCCAGTGCTCCAGTGGAGCGAGTTTTCAGCCATGGTGGCATCATACTACACCCCCATCGTGCACAAATGACTGACAGACTCTTGGCTAATTTGGTCTTTTGCAAATGCAATGCAGCATAGGGCCCTGACATATAAAAAGTACAACTTTTTTGTTATGTTCACGTAAGGAATGAGTTAATGTTTAAAATGACTGGTTAATAGTGCTATTATAAAGTGCAATGTCAGCACAATTTTCTTTCCTGCAATTTAAAATGCACTTGTTTTAATAAATAAATACTACGTTTGAAAAGCATACACAATCTGTGTTAATATATTAGTCTGTGGTTAAAAGGACTTGAAAGGACTCGAAACTCAAAATGCAGGACTCAGGACTTGACTTGAGACTTTCCAGTCTTGACTTTGGACTTGACTCGGGGCTTGCCTGTCTTGACTCGGGACTTGACTCGGACTTGAGGGCAAAGACTTGAGACTTACTTGTGACTTGCAAAACAATGACTTGGTCCCACCTCTGCTAACCACAAGGCCACTATACTTAAATTCCATGTGTACACATTCTTAAATAATCATTAAATGCATAAATTACAAATACACTTCAAGTGCTTGACAACCCAGTCAAAAGTGCAATACTGTGCTACATAGCCTGCACGTTAACATTCAATAAATAATACAACAATACTGTGCAATCTGCTTACCTGTGTGCATGTAAACACCCCGCATCTCAGAGTAAGTTTATAAATAAACACTTAAGGATATGAACTGAAACCCATTGTATAAAATTGATGCTGATGCTAACGCTAATGTTCGGCGCCGCTAGCTCAGCATGTAGCATTGTCATTCATTACTCACCAGTTCATCTATTTAATGAGACACGATGGCAGCCACAGACTCCCTGCAGCCCAGTAGGAAGCACTAAAAGTTCACAATGAGCACAACCGTGTAAATGAAACGCAAGAGCGAATATTTGTCGAAGTTTATTGGAGACACGAACCTGTCCACACCCATGACAGGGAGGGCTGAGAGGTCACATGGTGCGCACTACACCAGTGATGTAAAGGGACAGGACGCAGAACTATTATACAAACGCCTTGTATATTTGCAGATTTTAACCTGGGTTACATGAGGATCTGCAGATCCTAGTGTGACATCATAGGTCAACCGGAAAAGCAATCATTAATACCCGCTAAAAGAAAATATGCGCCCCCAATAGTCAAATTAGAGAGACTGAATGGACTCGTGGACTTCTAACGAAGGTGTGAAAATACAAAAAAACCCGAACTCTTAGACAAATCAGACTAATTTAGTGCATGGAGACGTAGTGAATGTGTCTTTGTGCTACACATGCATTCACACATACCAGTCACTGCATTTACCCACCAACTTCCTTTTATAAACTCATCACATCTATAAAACAATTACCAGAGATTGAGCTCAAAAGTCATCAACAGTGTAAAACACACAATATAATTAGCACAATTCAAGCTGCTACTTCCGACTGTGCATTAACGATGCCAGTCTGCAGCGTGAATTACGGCTCGATGGGCGGGGACAATGAGAGAGGAGAGGCGGTGAGGAAAAGAAGGCATGAATCAGAGACAAATAAGAGAAGTATTTTAATATTAAAGAAGAGCTATGTTCCAAACCTTTAGAATAAATATACCAGATATATGAACAGTAAAACTACTTACTTGTAGCAAGCGCCATCATGTGCCAGGTACCGCAGGCCACGTTCCACACCTGTGAATAAATGAAAAGTGAAAATCCATAATTAATTAGCCCCGCTAATGCTGACAACATTGGCACTGAAATCATATTTCTGGACCTAAAAATTATGTCTACAGATAAAAATCCTCTTGAAATATACTTTTGTTTTGGAATGCTTGTTTTCTGGCGTGTTTTGGAATTTTGGAATGTACAGAGCCCCTAAAGCAGTGGTTCTTAACCTTGTTGGAGGTACCGAACCCCACCAATTTCTTATGCGCATTCACCGATCCCTTCTTTAGTGAAAAACAAAATGTTTTTTTCTTAAATTCAAGACAAAGTTTTATGGTTTTTTTTACTGGTGCACAAAATGAACAGAATCAGATGGAAAATTAGAGGGAACATTGTTTGGAGGTATCCACAATATAGCGATAGGGAGAAGTTTTTATTTACACAATGAGTCGGGTGTGTCTTGACCTCCGCGGCGGAGGCTCCCCCGACCGAACCCCTGAGACCGACTCACCAAACCCCTAGGGTTCGATCGAACCCAGGTTAAGAACCACTGCCCTAAAGGGACATGGAGGGGAAAAAATGTTTTGTGAGATCTCGCATTACTTTTTGCAAGATCTCGCAAAATGTTTTTTTCCTACGTCAGTGAACCGGAAGTAAAACAGACACTGCGATGGTGAACTAGAAGTTAAACTGGACTCTTACTGTTATGCTGGATCCACTATGGACTGGACTCTCACAATATTATGTTAGACCCACTCGACATCCATTGCATTCGGTCTCCCTAGAGGGGGGGGGGTTACCCACATATGCGGTCCTCTCCAAGGTTTCTCATAGTCATTCACATCGACGTCCCACTGGGGTGAGTTTTTCCTTGCCCTTATGTGGGCTATACCGAGGATGTCGTTGTGGCTTGTGCAGCCCTTTGAGACACTTGTGATTTAGGGCTATATAAATAAACATTGATTGATTGATTGATTGAAACAGACAAAGCGATGGAGGAGCCTACCCATCATCCGTGGGAAAAGTTTATTGATTTCTATTTTAGTATTGGCCTAACATATAAATACATCTAATCGTATTATGGTCCCACAACAGAGCACAGATGATGGGTAGGCTCCCGCATGCTCCTGCTCCTCCATTGCTGTGTCTGTTTTACTTCCGGTTCACCGACGTAGGAAAAAAAACTTTTGCGAGATCTCGCAAAAAGTATTGCAAGATCTCGCAAAAAGTATTGCGAGATCTCGCAAAACATCCATCTCCCTTTAGGGGCTCCTTAGGAATGCGTACTTTCAGCTCCAAAATAAGGGAGGGCCTGAATCGGCTTGCTGACGTCACCTACAGAAGGCAACTTTGTGTTTTGGGAGCATCTTCATCCCGAATTGAGGAAATGATCAAATATGTCTGCCAATGCATTGTTGCAGGTTGTAGCAACACAACTAGAGAAGGGGTCAGCCTACACACATTTCCAAATGACGACAGTATGGACCTCCCCAGTCAAATTGAGTCGCGCAAAATGGACTGCGGAATTTGCGTCGATCTTTTTAGTGATTATGACTTCGAAGATGAAGGTTTCTTGTCGGAGTTTGGATAAAAATTTTTACGGCGCGTGCGCTGAGAGCACCGCTGGACACGCCCCTTCCCGCTTCGCTCCTGCTGCAGCCGCGCCCCTGCACGGCTGTAGACAATCAGTGCACAATTGGCGCTGAAAAATTAGACAAAAACAAAAAAAAGCCATTAGCATTCTATTTTGCATCCTCTTCTACTGATGTTTTCTTCTCAATGCTTAAGGAATGCTGAAAGAGCATGATGAAACACAAGCTATGATGTCTACGGAAGAGCAGGGAAGTTTGGAAATTCTTTTTTGCACCTTATGTTAACTACATCAGTTTTGAAGTAACCAGGACGACAAAGACATGCAATTAAGTGATCAAAATAACACTTTTACATGCCTTTATCCACACTGTCTATGCAGGGAAATGAGCTCTGTAGATGACATCACAAAGAGATAGAGGCATTTCGAGCCTGGCGATGGAAAAGGGGTGTTCCCAGAACAGTTAATCATCGACACATTAAACAACTAATTGATATCATGTGTGGAAAACTTTTTAGATAAATTCCAGTCAACTGCACGGTGTGTTTTCAACCTCTAAATCCGGGGTGCCCACACTTTTGCTGCAGGCAAGCTACTTTTCAATTGACCAAGTGAAGGGGATCTACCTCATTCATATATATAATTTATATTAATTTATTTATGAAATAGACGTTTTTGTTAACAAGTTAAAAGTGTTTAATGATAATACAAGCATGTATTATATAGATTATTTTATTTCATGAAGACAAGAATATAAATTGGTGTATTACCTGATTCTGATGACTTGCATTGATTGGAATCAGACAGTGGTGATGATAACGTCCACATTTTCAAATGGAGGAGAAGAAAAGTCCTCCTTCCTGTCCAATACCACATGGAATTGGTTGGTTTTTGGCATCTTATTTGTCCAGCTTTCATACTCTTTTTTTTTTTTTATACACTTTACAAGAAATACATCGACGGCAAACTCCGTAGCTTGCTAGCTTGTGTGCGCTAGCTTTCTGAGACTCTTATTTTGTTAGCGCAGGCAGAATGAAGCAGCGCTTTTATTGTGAAGACAGGAACTGCGCATTCGGTCTTTAGAGTTTTGACGGCAGGTACGGCACAAGAGTCTCTTTTTCTCGCCTTCCTGTCGGTCATTTTTTCTTAATAATGATCTGACAGCCGCCAGCGTCATCTCACAAGACCCTCGAGTGCTGTGAATGTCAATCAAGTGACGAAAGTGACGTCTCGGTGAAGATTGATGATCATTAATTTTTAGGTCTATTTTTTCAATGCCTGGCTGGCGATCGACTGACACACCCTCCACCATCGACCGGTAGCCCGGGATCCACGTAATAGGCAACCCTGTACTAAACGTTTGTCCTGAAACCCAAAATGTTTGCCCAGCCACCTTCAAAGATTGTTCTACTCTTTCCAAAATGGAACATTTTCAGTATTTCATTGTTTTCTTTTTCACCTTTGTGTCTGACAGCGGGACAAGCCGCGGGATCCAAATCCTTCGGTGGTTGGTATCCTCACTGAGCTGGGACACCCTGGGGACCTGACCCCAAAGAAGAAACTCTCCACCTGCTGGGAATTTGTACAAATACTCAGACACACTCTTGCCACCAGTTGTTCGTGTCCGAATACCTCCCACGCTCATCAGTGTGTCCCCAGGTTGTGATATAGGTCTACTTATATAACAAACACAATTACTGCTACAGTGGAAACATCACATCTTAGAGCCTGCAGGGATTCTGAAACCAGTGTACCTCAGATTAGCTTGTTTTTTTTTACTCATAACTTTTTGATTTAGTCGGAATTGGAATAAAAAAAACTGACCTCAAATGTAACCGAGGGATCATAGCTCTCCCCGCACAAAGCTTTCTCCGTGTTTCGTGAGTGGAGGGAGACGCACTATACTGTGTTATCAACAAAAACTCAAGCATCCCATCAATCATCTCAGTGCGCCCATTTAAGCCCGCCGCTAATACATTTATATTTACGACCTACATTGAGGAGTTTTAAATTATGGCAAACAATAAAACTGGCATACACATCTCAAAAGCTCTTCCAGGGAATGTTAAAGCTATATAGTAAGCAATTTTCCAAAGTGGATTACAAATTTCACATCCAGGTTTTATAGCACATTACGATAACTTAACCACATCTAAACGCTCTGCATAAACGGGGAAATATGGGCTGCTTAATATGCTATTTTTCATTTTTTAAGACGCCTTTTGCAAACCTTGCCAAGCCAGGGAGCATGCTGGTTTGTGCGGTGGGGAGTCAATAATCTTTATGAGGTGGGTTTTAATTACAAGGAGATAACAGAGTATCCTCTTCAAGGTAAGCCTCCATCAATCTCTATTCTGCATCAAGCTGTATGTTGCATCCGCTCGCACACACACACACACACACACACACACACACACACACACACACACACACACACACACACACACACACACACACACACACACACACACTCTCTCTTATTTGTCACCTTCTTGAGACCTCCGAAAAATGCCTACCTCTTTAGGACCACCCTGTCTAGATATATAAAGATTTGTATTTACAACATGAATAATATATACATACTATGCAAATATCAAAAAGCTTTTTGTGAAAAATGAGTTGGAATTTCACAAGAAAAAGGTCAGAAATTCACAAGCAAAACTTTGACTTTTGGCAATATTATAATAAAAAGTCGTAATTTTACTCAACGCGAGTCAACATTTTGCAAGAAAAACGGAAAATTTTTGCAATATTATGATAAAATTTGGAAATTTAGTCAATAACAATCACAATTTTACAAGAAAAGCTTAACATGTGGGCACTTTTATGAAAAGAGTCTTAATTTTACTCGACAAAAGTCACAATTTTATAAGAAAACTCTAGAATTTAGGCAATTTTATAATATTAATCAGAATTCTACTCGGCAAAATTATAAAAAAAAGTCACAATCTTACTCAAAAAATGTCAATATTTTGATACAAGTCAGAATTTTATATGACAAATGTCAACATTTTGCATTAAAAAGTAATGAGTTTACATAAAAAAGTAATAATTCTACGAGAAACTATTGCAATATTACAGAAACAGAAAGAATACGAGAAATCGTTCCCAATTTTATAAGAACAAAGTCGACACTTTGTGAGAAAAAGACTGCTTTTAGTTAATTTATTTTTAATTGAATTTTTTTTTTTTTGTAATTGGTTTTTAATCTTCATTATTTACTTCAGGTTGTTACAGTATGTCTCTATATACATATTTATTTTATGTTTTGTATACATTTTTCTCTATATACATATTTATTTTATTTTTTTAATTAATTTTGGCCAAAGGGAGTGCATTTCAATTTCTTACACACACTTGTCATTACATATGTTGACTAGAGGGGCAGCACTTTTAAAACCGACACACAGTCAATTTGAAAAAATCCCTCCTTTTTGGGACCACCCTCATTTTGATAGATTTCACCACCAAATGAGACATTCTCTATTAGATGCAATGGTTTTTCCGTATTGGGACCATGATTTATGTCCTAACTTGTTCACCAATCCTCATATGGAAGGTACTTTTCCTTGTTGATGTCTCAAGAAGGGTATAAATGCAAGGACACACACACACACACACACACAGACACAGACACACACACACACACACACACACACACACACACACACACTCTCTCTTATTTGTCACCTTCTTGAGACCTCCGAAAAATGCCTACCTCTTTAGGACCACCCTGTCTAGATATATAAAGATTTGTATTTACAACATGAATAATATATACATACTATGCAAATATCAAAAAGCTTTTTGTGAAAAATGAGTTGGAATTTCACAAGAAAAAGGTCAGAAATTCACAAGCAAAACTTTGACTTTTGGCAATATTATAATAAAAAGTCGTAATTTTACTCAACGCGAGTCAACATTTTGCAAGAAAAACTGAACATTTTTGCAATATTATGATAAAATTTGGAAATTTAGTCAATAACAATCACAATTTTACAAGAAAAGCTTAACATGTGGGCAATTTTATGAAAAGAGTCTTAATTTTACTCGACAAAAGTCACAATTTTATAAGAAAACTCTAGAATTTAGGCAATTTTATAATATTAATCAGAATTCTACTCGGCAAAATTATAAAAAAAAGTCACAATCTTACTCAAAAAATGTCAATATTTTGATGCAAGTCAGAATTTTATATGACAAATGTCAACATTTTGCATTAAAAAGCAATGAGTTTACATAAAAAAGTAATAATTCTACGAGAAACTATTGCAATATTACAGAAACAGAAAGAATACGAGAAATCGTTCCCAATTTTATAAGAACAAAGTCGACACTTTGTGAGAAAAAGACTGCTTTTAGTTAATTTATTTTTAATTGAATTTTTTTTTGTTTGTAATTGGTTTTTAATCTTCATTATTTACTTCAGGTTGTTACAGTATGTCTCTATATACATTTATTTTATGTTTTGTATACATTTTTCTCTATATACATATGTATTTTATTTTTTTAATTAATTTTGGCCAAAGGGAGTGCATTTCAATTTCTTACACACACTTGTCATTACATATGTTGACTAGAGGGGCAGCACTTTTAAAACCGACACACAGTCAATTTGAAAAAATCCCTCCTTTTTGGGACCACCCTCATTTTGATAGATTTCACCACCAAATGAGACATTCTCTATTAGATGCAATGGTTTTTCCGTATTGGGACCATGATTTATGTCCTAACTTGTTCACCAATCCTCATATGGAAGGTACTTTTCCTTGTTGATGTCTCAAGAAGGGTATAAATGCAAGGACACACACACACACACACACACAGACACAGACACACACACACACACACACACACACACACACACACACACACACACACACACACACACACTCTCTCTTATTTGTCACCTTCTTGAGACCTCCGAAAAATGCCTACCTCTTTAGGACCACCCTGTCTAGATATATAAAGATTTGTATTTACAACATGAATAATATATACATACTATGCAAATATCAAAAAGCTTTTTGTGAAAAATGAGTTGGAATTTCACAAGAAAAAGGTCAGAAATTCACAAGCAAAACTTTGACTTTTGGCAATATTATAATAAAAAGTCGTAATTTTACCCAACGCGAGTCAACATTTTGCAAGAAAAACTGAACATTTTTGCAATATTATGATAAAATTTGGAAATTTAGTCAATAACAATCACAATTTTACAAGAAAAGCTTAACATGTGGGCAATTTTATGAAAAGAGTCTTAATTTTACTCGACAAAAGTCACAATTTTATAAGAAAACTCTAGAATTTAGGCAATTTTATAATATTAATCAGAATTCTACTCGGCAAAATTATAAAAAAAAGTCACAATCTTACTCAAAAAATGTCAATATTTTGATACAAGTCAGAATTTTATATGACAAATGTCAACATTTTGCATTAAAAAGTAATGAGTTTACATAAAAAAGTAATAATTCTACGAGAAACTATTGCAATATTACAGAAACAGAAAGAATACGAGAAATCGTTCCCAAGAACAAAGTCGACACTTTGTGAGAAAAAGACTGCTTTTAGTTAATTTATTTTTAATTGAATTTTTTTTTGTTTGTAATTGGTTTTTAATCTTCATTATTTACTTCAAGTTGTTACAGTATGTCTCTATATACATATTTATTTTATGTTTTGTATACATTTTTCTCTATATACATATTTATTTTATTTTTTTAATTAATTTTGGCCAAAGGGAGTGCATTTCAATTTCTTACACACACTTGTTATTTCATATGTTGACCAGAGGGGCAGCACTTTTAAAACCGACACACAGTCAATTTGAAAAAATCCCTCCTTTTTGGGACCACCCTCATTTTGATAGATTTCACCACCAAATGAGACATTCTCTATTAGATGCAATGGTTTTTCCGTATTGGGACCATGATTTATGTCCTAACTTGTTCACCAATCCTCATATGGAAGGTACTTTTCCTTGTTGATGTCTCAAGAAGGGTATAAATGCAAGGACACACACACACACACACACACACACACACACACACACACACACACACACACACACACACACACACACACACACACACACACACACACACACACACTCTCTCTCTCTTATTTGTCACCTTCTTGAGACCTCCGAAAAATGCCTACCTCTTTAGGACCACCCTGTCTAGATATATAAAGATTTGTATTTACAACATGAATAATATATACATACTATGCAAATATCAAAAAGCTTTTTGTGAAAAATGAGTTGGAATTTCACAAGAAAAAGGTCAGAAATTCACAAGCAAAACTTTGACTTTTGGCAATATTATAATAAAAAGTCGTAATTTTACCCAACGCGAGTCAACATTTTGCAAGAAAAACTGAACATTTTTGCAATATTATGATAAAATTTGGAAATTTAGTCAATAACAATCACAATTTTACAAGAAAAACTTAACATGTGGGCAATTTTATGAAAAGAGTCTTAATTTTACTCGACAAAAGTCACAATTTTATAAGAAAACTCTAGAATTTAGGCAATTTTATAATATTAATCAGAATTCTACTCGGCAAAATTATAAAAAAAGTCACAATCCTACTCAAAAAATGTCAATATTTTGATACAAGTCAGAATTTTATAATGACAAATGTCAACATTTTGCATTAAAAAGTAATGAGTTTACATAAAAAAGTAATAATTCTACGAGAAACTATTGCAATATTACAGAAACAGAAAGAATACGAGAAATCGTTCCCAATTTTATAAGAACAAAGTCGACACTTTGTGAGAAAAAGACTGCTTTTAGTTAATTTATTTTTAATTGAATTTTTTTTTGTTTGTAATTGGTTTTTAATCTTCATTATTTACTTCAAGTTGTTACAGTATGTCTCTATATACATATTTATTTTATGTTTTGTATACATTTTTCTCTATATACATATTTATTTTATTTTTTTAATTAATTTTGGCCAAAGGGAGTGCATTTCAATTTCTTACACACACTTGTTATTTCATATGT